>NC_141991.1:176127124-176280572 GCF_049901715.1 Pseudonaja textilis
TGCTACCAAGTAATGAAGCGATGCTATCTAAGTAAGAACTAGCCCTGGAGTGGCTCTTCTCTACTATGGCCACCATGCTCTTTTATTGGATCACAATGCAACAGGATTGAGCTAAATTGGGGGAAGTACCTGACTTGAGCACCTGAATGAAAATTTTGGGATATACTGTAAATCAATCAATCATGAGGAAATTCCGGGTCTTTAATGCTAACAAATACACAATCCCCCAATACAGACCCAAAGAGTCAAAAAAAAGGAACACGATGTATTCTTTTTTAAGGGCATGTCAAACTGTTTGTAATTTTCTGTGTGAGAGAATGCTGACATTTTATATGTGATCAGTGAGAGGATAAGCAAATGTGTCTTCAGACAGCTGTATAAACTGTAAAGGAAATATTGCAGTTGTTATGAAAGTGGAAGGGCAGTACAGAACAAGCCTAATATAGCAGAACACTTGCCTTGCGCTAGACAACAGATAAAACTTAAGCAATGCCCCTGAGAATCACAAAGGATCATATAAATAAAAAGGAGAACATTTCTAAAATAGCTCTCCTTTGGTTTAAAGGTAGCATTCTGAATTAGACTGGTACTTTGAAGAAACCAAGGAGAGCTGAAGTATTGAGTATATTGGCAGTATGCGCATGCTTTAACTTTTAGTTAGTGGTTCAAGATGTCCATGTGGTTTGTTTGGTTTTCATCTTGGTATATTATATGAATGAACTCATGCAGCATATTTAAGGGGTGGGGGGGAAAGCCTGAATCAAAAGGATAGGGCCAGGGAAGGTCTTTGTTGTCCATTGCTGTTCCTCATTTGCAAATTTTTCTGAGAAGGGTGATAGTCAGATGTCATTATTTCTCATTTGCAATGTTCCCCACTGCTTTTCATATGCCGCCACTCCACCCCCACCCCAAAAAAACCCCTGGCTGGAAACTAGGCCTATTTTAAAACTGCAATCCTTTTTGACCGCAGCTTCTTCTCCTATTATTGAAAAACTGTGAAACAATATGACCAAACAGAACTATAACAACACGATTCGCATGTAATTTAAAATCCTTCTCAGAATTTAAATGCCTTTATTTGTCAAAGGTTAGCTTCCTAGTTGTCCAGGTTGTCTGTTCTGAAATTTAAGATATAATCCTGAACTGAATGTAATTCTGGACATGGCAAGAAAGCCCTTCAGATGTCGTAAGTTCTTGATTTTCACTTGTTCTTCCTAGTCCATGCTTACTGTACATGTATCACCAAGTCTTTCTCTTCATCATTGAACTTCTGCAGCCAAAGATCATCCAGTTAGTAAGGAATTTCCTAATGTATCAGGATGTGTTTCCATTAAGTGTGACTTACATATGCACTGCCAGGTTGCCCCGTCACAAGTATGGGCCACCAACTGTTTCTGGAGGGTAGGAATAGACGTCACCTTCTACTTATCCATAGCCACTTGTCAATGTGACCTCTGTCACGATTTGGATACCTGGTGTCCAAATGAACCTAATCTAACATTTGCTACACATACAATGAAAATGAAACTATATTTACTAGCAGAAAAAATGTACAGAAAGTTCTTTAAACCCCAGTATAGGTACTCAGGACAGAATTTCAAGAAGTTAAACAAATAGGAATTCCAGCTACTGCACGGCTATTTTCATTACAATACTTCAAATCTGAATAATGATAAAAGATACGCACAGCATATATTGTATACTTATTGAAAAAACTTTTATTAGTGGCTTAGCATGTAGTGTATTTTAAAACTTTCTAACAGCCAGATCTGTTTTATTATACAAGTTACATAAGTAAAGACAAATGGGCTCACTGATCTTAATTTCATTATGAAATTAATATAGTATTTTTCATTAGATGAACCTTTCATGATTCCTATATTCCCTCTGGTAGGATCAGCCTACTTCCCTTTAATTTTAACCTAGTCACTTTGTACATCGCTAAATAGTCTATCTTTTTGACATTGCTATATTTTGTTCTTAGAAATCTACCTACTCTATCCAAATAAACATGACACTAGCTCAAATCTATTATCCTTCATTTGAAAGCATTTAATCGATTTGGTTGAACAAGAGTTCTAAGAAAATTTTCTTATATAGGCAGATTTTCAACATAGAAGGGGACTTCTGCAAATTGCCATCACTATACAATTATTCATAATGGTCCCAAGTGCTTCTAAAAATCCCCAGCCTTCAGTGTAAACATTTTTATATTTGATCTTAAGAATTTACAAAGAGAAATGTTACATTTAAAAGTCACTTTTCTCATTCTTAAGACTTATTTGTTGGATTTGATTACTGTCAAATACTTATTTCATGGAGTTCTGTGTAAAAACTATGAATGGAATTTGCACTTTGAGCCAAGAAACAGTTGGGTGTAATAAAATTACATAAGAGACAGTGCTCCAAAATTCTCATTCTTAAATAGTAAAATTAGGGTGCTATTTCAATTACTAGAGGATACTATAAAAATACTAATTCAGTTTCAGGTCCAGGATTCCTTTGCTTTCTCCAACATCTTACAGCTGCCTCTAAGAGGGGCTACAAGACCAGGTCCACCACATTATAAAATATTTTCACTCTGGATGGTAAATTAGTATAGACTGTAGTCCACCCACTACCCACAGACCTGCTATACCCAGATCATATCTTTCATTATAACTAAGCACACCGAGTACTGTAGTTGTTGATCTACTGGAGAAATGCACTGTGAGATCATGTCTATGGAAACTATCTTGAACAGACAGCTGCAGTAATCACCTCAGTTTACAGAGTTCTGAGAAATCCTCAGATATTTTTTTACAGACAACCTGGGCAATGAATGAGTGGCAGAAGCCATGCAGGAGAGAATGATGGAGAGAATCCTGGTTTTATCTTCCACCTCAAGAGGCACGTCTTAGTCCCGCTGCCGCCTAATTAGATAGCAAGTCCTCCTAGGATGTCCCTGGGCAGCTGTCAATCTCTTTTTCTCCACTTACACTCTAGCATTTGGACAGACTGAGTACCATGCCATAGATTTTGTTTGGAACATCAAGAAAAATGGGGGGAAAAGAGCTTGATGTTACCATCCTCACATGCCTTTGATCACCAGACAATAGACTTGCTTCTTAGACATCCATTTTAGGGACTGTGGCATCAACCTTCCCTAAAATCTGGGACAGATCTTAGAATCTGGCAAATAAGTCTCATCTCTCATTAAAAAAAACAACCCTTCCCCTTGGTACAAGAAACAAAGAAATGCCTTTTCGATCTGAACTTTTAGGTTTCTGCGTTAAGGCCACAAGAAAATTGGATTTTTGTTGCAACTTACAGTCTTCCTTCTGCTCTTTATTAATGACAATTAAAATTTCAGGGACAAAATAGTCAGATAACAACACTTTTATATCCCTCTAATTTCAGTGTGAGGATTAAATGCATCTGCATATACACAACATGCTTCCAAACACTAATAAAACACAAGCTATAAACAGTTATTTCTCACTGTTATTTTGATATGGTTCTCATTGTTATTGGCATTGTAATGAAAGTTAAAACTGTTTCATTCTTTGCCCAGAAAATGTGTGTCCCAAAGTGAAGTGATGGGGGAATGGATTATTAAATGGAAATGCATTTGAGGTGAAGGGAGAAAACAAAGCTTTAGGCCCCGAATGAAAAGGCAATGGAGCACTTATGAAGCCTAAAGAAGTAGAAATGATTTGTGTTAGGACTGTCATAAAAGCATCCGCTGATGAATGGCTAATTGGGTGACCTAAATGACTTGTCCAAATATTTTTTGAACTCCCCATGTGAGCTGCTTATGTTATACTTTTAAAAAAAAGGTGGGGGGGAAAGCTAGCCTAGGGAATTTTTGTGGGCTGGGCATTGGTGAATAAGCACTATAACCCATTAGTGAATAAGAAGAACTTGTAAAAGTTGTTATTCTTTTTGCTTCAAAGACTGTCAAGAATGTTGTCAATAGCTTCACCACTAGGCATTCACCTAGCACTAAATTTATCTTGGTGGGATTTTGTTCAGACCACTGAGTGATCACTGCTGTGTACCCCAGCCAAAATGGTGTGATTCAGCGAGGAGGCCGAGCGGTCAGAGCCTTCGGTGGGTCCGTTGGCGCTCTCGCTGCGTTGACAGCAAAGAATCTGCTTGAAGGTGGCACTCATTTCTTTGTCTCGGTAAGAGTAGATGATGGGGTTCATGGCAGAGTTAAATTCCGCGAGCAGCAAGAAGAACTTTTCATAGGCTAGGACATCGCATTGCGGGCAGCAAACATCAAGAAGAAGCAGAACTAATCCTGGAGTCCAGCAGATTATAAAAGCACCTGGAAAAGACAAATAAAAAATACATTTGGTCTTCTAGATATTATATAATTGCTGTCAGAATTCTGGCAGTTACCCCATTTAAATCATGAGTCTCAAGCCAAACTTCCAAAACTTAGAAAGGATTTATTGGGAGTTAACATGTCCAGCACTGCCTGGATGTAGCTGACTCTGATTCATTGTCACCCTTGACCCTGGTTTCCCCCCACCCCCTGGATGTATCGTAATTCATATTCTCCAATGGGACACATCCATAGCCAAGAGTCATCAATCATGTTCTCCAGTTAGAATTTTGCGCGGCAGAAACTTCAGTCACCTAGTTACTATCTTTGAAAACATTTATGGAATGCACTTTTGGTTTGCAAGCTGACACACTGCTTCCCTCTCCCTTTCTGTTGGCAACTCTAAAAAGACCACAGAAATATTTTATGAATTGACAATTATTATATTATATAACTGTTATATAATAATAGTTACATTTTACATAACTATTATATAACGATAATTTAAGATCGCCAATAACAACAGCACTTAGACTTATATACTACTTCATTGTAGTTTACAGCCTTTTAAAGTGGTTTACAGAGTCAGCATATTGCCCCCAACAATCTGGATCCTCATTTTACTGACCTGGAAGGCTGAGTCAACCTTCAGTCGGTCAGGATCGAACTGCTGGCAGTCAGCAGACTCAGCCTTCAATACCGCATTCTAACCATTGTGCCACCACAGCTTTAAAAAACTAAATATGCAGATTCTACATACAGACAGTAAACTTGTTGGAAACTAGTCTGGGATAAGAAAAAGTCCAGAAAGAAAAAGGAACCATTAAATATTCAAACAGCGCATTCTAACTTTTGCACTACCAGAGCTCAAAATGCTATATAATATTGCCTAGATATTATATCTTCTATCATACATTTTTTGAAGGAGCTTTGTGACATGCAAATTTTATTCTCATTTATCCATTGAAAGCCTTTGTGAACTGGACTAGATTTGATTAGTCTAGTCTATGAGGTTGCTAGGAGTCGGAAAGAATTTGCTGGCACTTGAAGTCTGAGAATGACGTTCAGAATGAAGCAAGGGGATGAATCTAGATGTATTCCTCTATATATTTTAGTGAATCTCAATGTTTTGGTTTGCTTTTTAAATATATAGTTAGCCAAGGATCCTTATTAAAGAATAAGACATACAATCACCTACTTATTTGTGAATTTGAATTTGGATTACCTTTAGCAGATTAACTGATCACCTCCCAAAGTTTTTAAAAGGAACTAATACAATGGGTAGATTGGATATATGTTTTGAAGCAATTAATTCTGTAACTGAGCATTATTATTAATTATTATTAACCTTGTCCCTGCTAACTACAGTACATACCTCAATTGTATCATATCTCCCAAACAGAAACACCAAGATTGTCTGCAACTAATTATTGTCTGCAACATTGAGGACGAAGATTGGCCACTTGTACATCTGCTGAGAAGCACAAACGATCCTGTTGTCAGCTTCTTAAATCTAGTATAACTTTCTTTGAATAGCTCCAGTTCATTTAAGGAATTACCAACAGCTGTGATGTTTGCACCCAGATATACTTCAAATCACCTTCAAAACCTGTTCACTGTTCATTCTTGAAAACTACAGATGCCTTTGGAGAATAACCTTAGTTTGCAAGAAGTCTGTTTGCCTGGTATATTTTATCCTTTTTGTAACATTTAAATGGCACTTCTTTACTACCTATCCATTTGCTGTTTTGTCTCCCCTCACCTCCATCCAGTTTGTTCATTTATTACATCAATTTACATGGCTGCCCAAATCAAATCCATGACTCTGAGCGACTAACACTATACAAACAAGAACACACATGTAATCTGCAGCTGAGGTTAAAAAAAAAAAAATCCAACTCCACAACAATAAATCAGTGCAAGTGTTGTACTAGTAAAACTAACAACATATATCTTGGCCAGAGATGTCTTCAGCTAGCCAAAGTAGTGCCAAAAGGTGAATCATAACATCATAATGCAATCACCACCCTTTATATATGTTAACGCGGTGTCAAAACACAAGTATAAAAGTATCAAAATTTTGCATTGTGACACTGAAGCACAGCCCCCATTGCTTCTTTTCTGGCAAATCATAATGCACATATAAAAGGAGTCCAATTAACATGTCATGTCATAATGCAGTTTTCATCATTTGTCCTCCCATAAGCCATTCCTTATGGATGCCCATAGTCAGGCTAATATAAAGTCCACTTTAGTCATATGAATTTAGAGCCAAGGGCTTAAGCTACAACTTAACAAACTCTACTTCAGTGATGGCCTACCTTTCCATCCTCACATGCCCAAAGTGTGTGTGCACACCTGCACGTGCGTGTACTTGTGAGTGCCAGCACCCATAAGGCAATGCATGTGGGGGGCCCACGCCCCCTGCGCATGCGCACATGACCCACTGTGTGTGCACATCTCTGCACATGCACAAAAGCTATCCAATGATCAGCTAGTGGGCGGGTGGGTGACCTGCTCTGGGTTGACGGCTTGCATGACGACAGAGATGACACTTCCGGCACGCATGCCATAGGTTCGCCATCATGGCTCTATTTGAACAATATCATTGTGATTTTTCCCTCTTTGCTGGATAGCTATTTGAAGTAATTGAAAGAACAGCCTAAGATGTATAAATATTCATGCCTTGAATTCATTACCTTACTATTCCTTATTTAGGTATCTGAAAATAACGAGAATGAAGAAAGCAAGATTCTCTCCCCAGACCTCAAAGTTATTACAGGTCTATCAGCAAAGAGATCCAAGCACTGAAGAACTCGGTGCATTGTTTTAAATGTTTCACTTGTCATCGATGTTTGAAATAACTTTGTTTTCCTTCTGCCACGCATTTAAATGGTCTGTCCAGTCTTTTTAGATGTGCAGCTTATTGATTTCTTGTTCAAATCAAGTCTGTCAAGCTCAAGGGAAACCAGGAGTTTCAGACAATCCAAATAAGCATACGCTTAAGCTCGCTACAAGAATCTGACCAACTGGCCATTAAGGGAAAGAGAGGCTGGACTTAGATCTCTTGTGGGCGCACAGGGACTGGTGACCTATGATGTGTTTGACCCCTCCCTCAGGCTCAGCCCGGTCATCTCCTACAAACAACATTTTTGTTGTTGTTGTTGTTAGTGTTTTAATTCATTACAAGCATTGATTTCCCCTGTTTTTATGTTCAGAAGGAGGAAAGGAAATATTTGGGAATGTGGAATGCTTTAGAACAGTGGATTCAGTGGTATGTGTCTTGGGAGAGGCAGATAAATTGCAACAATCAAATGTGTAATGCTTGGGAGATGCTTAAGCTGTTCGTTAAGAGAATTTTCCAAGTAGGCCTCAACTTATTATAATTTTAAATTACAGTTTATCTTCTTCACAGTACTGGTTGCATTAAAATAGCACAGTTATCTGTGGGGATTTCAGAAACTGGATTTTAAAATTCTTAACCCCAGAGAACACTTTTCATATTCCTTTATTAATTAAAAAAAAATCAGAAAATTATATTAGGGCATATTCTCAGGATCTGTTTAAAAAGTAGTTACTGTATCTTTAAGAAATCCAGTAATATATTCATACTGCATTCCACTGGACAGGCTTTAACTTCAGGAAGGGCGCTAGATGTGGCTACTATATATTCAGAAACAGCACACTTCAATAACACAAAAATAGAAATCCTTGATGTTTTTACATTGCATATTTTTATGCGATAAATCCACTAGTTTTGTTTTTTATTACATTTAAATATATCACATTGTCCCTAGCTGTTATTTGTTGACTGCACAACCTTAATTTGCTAACAGACCTATATTAAAAAATATATATACTGCTGTTATATACTGACATGTATCCATCTATCTCACAGTTTACTGCTTTTGGCCAGCATAGGAATGAAATAATTTTCTAACTGCATTTGAGTAAAACTTTTGTCACATTTCTGGAAATTTCATTGTCGAAAAGACATCAAGGAAAAAAAGCAACTCAGAGAAATTCATACCATGAGTTAAAAAGCGAGGCTCTGAGCTGGGTGTGCCAATAACAATAGAGAGGCAATAAAACAAATTATGACCTATTGTACTGATTTGATTGTGGAGAATAGATTCAGAACTATTGTGCATAAGGGATGTTATTGTATCTTCCCATCCATGAGCATCTAAGGTTCAGGCACTGAACCTTCCCAACCTTAATGCTCTTGCATGTGTTACAGAAGTAATTCCATGGAGATAATTGAGGAAATGGATTTATAGAAATTAAGTGACCTTACAGCTAAACAGGTTAATATAAATTGTTTGATAGAGAACACTTGTTCCTACCACATTCTGAAAGGTATTTCTCTGGACTGCTGTTTATCCCAAACCATAATTAACCCTGAGGTTAATACTGTGGTTTAGCCAACACCATGCCTCTGGTAAGTAATAGGTTCTTTGCAAAATTCTTATCAATCAAACAGGATCAATATCTTTCTGGTGGATGAATGAAGCAATGTTAATATAATACAAAACAAAAACATGACATGGTTAAAGGCTCTGACCCAGAGCAAAAATTTATGCTTCAATTTTAGCCAATATAAAATTTTATTCACCTCACATTTAGTGTCTGGAATATTTTATACGACTTAAATTACTTTTTTTAGTTAACAAACAGGAGTTGCTTATGCACAGAACTTTCAAGGACCAGAAGTTTTAAAAGAGGATGAGAAGGCCTTTCAGAGATAGTTACAGTCAGAAAGATATGTGAAGTTAATGGAATGGATGAATCCCAGCTGTTGTCAAAACAATTTGAAATATTTATTATTGCAAAACACACAAAGCTGCCCCTATGGATCTTATCACTGCTGAAGGCCAAAAATAAACAGGAAGTGGTTGTATTTTTCTCCTCTTTTATCAATGACACAAGAGCTCTGTGCTAGGAAATATACAGTTTGTAAAAAGAGATGTGGCAGAAAACATTTGGCTGAAATGACTAGAACTAAAAAACCAGGTGCCCTATGGTTAAAACAAACTTTACATTAAAACTATGAGTTTTAATCCTTTTTTTTTTTTTGAGGCATGAGTTATTGTTTCTCTCTTGTGTCAGGTTGTGTCTGCATTACTTAAATGTTAATGTGTTAGACTTAAATCATCATTCCAAAGCGAGCATGGCTAGGAAACTATGGGAATTCAGTTTTAATACAATTAGAAAACAGAAGCCACCACAAAACTGGGAGATAATGGCAAAATCTATTGATGTTTTCATCAACATTCCCAGTGTTATTCTAAATGTTAGATTTCATTTAGGTAATTATTAATGTTCAACTAGGTAGGTGATGGAGATACAGTTTGGTGTGGTAGTTAAAAGCACTTAGCTAGAAGAACTAAACCATGGTTCTAGTCCTTCTTTAGGCACTGAAGTCATCTTTGGGCCTGTCACTCTCAGCCCTGAGAAGAAGACAGCAATGACAAACCACTTCTAAAAATCTTACCGAGAAAAGTGCAGAGTCCAGGCAATCACCAGAGTCAAAATTGATTTAAAGACAGGCAGACAGGCACACACACACACACACACACACACACACACACATGCGCACACACACATGCACACACACTTGATAAGAAAAGTATGTATCTAATATTACATGTCTTAACAGCAGCGAGGATTATTTTTGCACAATATTGGAAAAATGAATATATACCACGAGATGAAGAAATAGTCAAGAAAATTCCAGATTGTGCAGAAATTGATAGATTGACATTGAAAATTAAACAGAAAGATGATGTAGAATATTATCAAACATGGAATTTATTTTACCAATGGTTGGGAAAAAGGGTTGATTAAGAATGTAATTTGTACTTTTAAGCAAATTATATACCAGACATCACGATGTTTAATAAGCACTAAGAAATGTATTTAATAGAAAATCAATTTTTTTAAAAAATCTTGCCAAGAAAAGTGCAGTGTCCAGAGTCAAAATTGATTTAAAGGTAGGCAGGCAGGCAGGCAGACAAAATGCATGAATTTCATGTCACATTCTGGATAAGCAGGAGGTTCTAATGTATAATAGATCTTGCTTGCATGCCAGAGTTTTCATTTAATAATCTATCTTTCTGAAATGTTAGCCTGCATGAAAAACACAAATAAGCAGATATTGACATCACTTAATTTGTGAGAGCTAGCAATATACCATTTACTTCATAGTAAATGAAGATTATGTATAGGCAGGTTTCATTTTCTTCCAGCACTAGGTTGCAACTAGGTTTGGCTAAGCAATTATAATTATCCAGAGGTCACCCAGAATGCAAATTGGATTCTGCATCTCTCCAACCCAACGACGCCTTAAACCCTACATCAGACTAATGTATCAGGCAGGACAATTAAAAGATTCATATTAAAGCAATACAAATGGCAGGAGAAATAACTTAGATAGCATTCATCCCTTCTGGTTCTAACCATTAATATTAAATCAGGGTCATTAACTAACCAGATGCATTTTTTATTATCCCCATATTATTGTTCTGGGAACCACCAAGATTCTGCAGGAGAAGAACACTGAAAACCTTCAAAATTCAAACCTGCCCCTTGACTCATGGGAAAGAACTGGAGTTTTCTCATATCACATTATGAAAACACTAAATGACAATTCTTTGTAAACACTTCCCCAGATAAGATTATGAAATATGAGGCTGAACTGTTTAGTCATCTTTCCAATATATCCAGATCCAAAACACTTGCCAAAATTGTTTCAGAGGAAAATTATCACAAAGCATCACTATGGGTGACTTGAGATCTTATGAAAGCAGGCCCCATTCTAAACATTCCTCTGGCAATAGAGCCTCTGTCCGTTTCCTGCAAACCATGAAGTTTCAAAGCAATGCTGTTACTGCACCCTCTTTGGCTCACCACAAGAGGTCACAAGAAGCATAAAGTGGACAATGGATATGCAGCATCTGCAAAAGCGGGTAACCGCTCTGGTGTACTTTTCCTACTTAACCATAGTAGGTAGGAAAGACAAAGCTTTAAACATAATGAGACCACACCTTCCCCGTCAAATACCAGCATATGAGAGGGCCCAATTTTATTTTGCGCTGGTGAGCATATTTAGGGTTTTGAGAACATGCATAAGTCTCTCAGAAGAGGCTTTCAATAATTCATAAAATATATAAAAGGTGGGAGATCCTCCTCCTTCTCCATTTTTTTCTGGGCTGATGGGCCTGATGTTTCCATTCATTCTAGTTCATTACCCAGATTTCATGTTTGAACAACACTTAAAACAGTGTGTCAGTCAACAGCAACAGACACAATTGCAGGCATGCTTATCTGGAAGTAAATTCTACTGTGTGTTTGAGCTGCGTACTGTATAGCTTTACATCCTAAAAGAGACAGGTAACATCTCCATTGAAATCCTAATGAAGCCATCTCTATGCTTTATATTCACTGAGGATTTAAGTAAACCACTGGCTATCATCTTCAAGTCCAGCAGAATATAATGAATTTAATGAAAATGATCCATCTGTTAAAATACTGAAGTTTGCGGATGACACAACAGTGATTGGTCTCATTCGAGACAATAATGAATCTGCATACAGAAAGGAGTTTGTACAAGTTGCCTCGTGGTGTAACCGGAACAATCTGGAACTGAACACTCTCAAAACCGTAGAAATGGTGGTAGACTTGAGAAGAACCCCCCCACCCACAAATACTACCACCTCTTACAATACTAGACAACACAGTATCAACAGTAGAGACCTTCAAATTTCTAGGTTCTACTATATCACATGACCTAAAATGGACACCTAACATCAAAAACGTCATCAAAAAAGCACAACAAAGAATGTTCTTTCTGTGCCAACTCAGAAAGCTCAAACTGCCCAAGGAGCTGCTGATATAGTTCTACAGAGGAATTATTGAGTCTGTCATCTGCACCTCTATAACCTCTGGTTTGGTTCTGCAACCCAATAGGACAGACACAGACTTCAGAGGATAATTAGGACTGCAGAAAACACAATTACTACCCACCTCCCTTCCACGGAGGACTGTGTACTGCATGAGCCAAAAAGAGGGCTGTGAAAATATTTACAGACCCCTCACATCCCGGACATAAACTGTTTCAACTCCTACCCTCAAAACGACGTTATAGAGCACTGCACACCAGAACAACTAGACACAAGAACAGTTTTTTCCTGAAAGCCATCTCTCTGCTAAACAAATAATTCCCTCAACACTGTTCGACTATTACAAAGTCTGCACTACTATTATCGTTAATCTTCTCATCACTCCTTATCGCCCATCCCGTCCCACTTTTGACTGTATGACTGTAACTTTGTCATTTGTATCCTTATGATTTATACTGTCTGTTTCCTAGTATGATTTGATTGCTTATTGTACCCTATGGCTATTATTAAGTGTTGTACCTTATGATTATTGATGAATGCATCTTTTCTTTTATGTATACTGAGAGCATTTGCACCAAGACAAATTCCTTATGTGTCCAACCGCACTTGGCCAATAAAGAATTCTATTCTATTCTATTCTATTCTATTCTATTTATGCTGCCCTGCTTTACTGAAGATAGCATAATGATAAGTATTACCACTATTAGTACTACTACTGTAGGAATATTAACATCATACAATTACCTCTTCTTACATCAATTGCTATTTTGGGAATATTTGATTCTTTAATCACCTCCTTTGCTTTTCAGTTTTCTAGCAACCATCTCATTAGACCAGAAGACTGAAGACAAGCTTTGACCACATG
Organism: Pseudonaja textilis; assembly: GCF_049901715.1. Classification (NCBI taxonomy): domain Eukaryota; kingdom Metazoa; phylum Chordata; class Lepidosauria; order Squamata; family Elapidae; genus Pseudonaja; species Pseudonaja textilis. The sequence goes on from NC_141991.1 coordinate 176,140,203, forward strand.
ACAATAGTTTAGTGCTACCCAATTTGCAAGTAGAAAATACACATGGGAAACACAAGAAGCATTTCATGTCAGAGCAACCTATTTCTTTACGTAGACTAGAATTTGTCCTGGCTGTTAGAGATTCTCCAGAATATTAAGAGTATTTATAGCAGTAACTCTTCACAACATTTATGTTTTAAACTAATGATGTCAGGAATTGAACAGAAAACCTTTCCATGCAAAACATGTGCTCAGTCACTGACTGGTCTCTTACATCAAACTTCAGCTGAGCGTCTAAGCACCAACCAGCACCAAACTTATTTGGTCAGACCCCACTGATTTCAGACATACTTTGATTTCTTCCTATTTTAACACTATTTCCCACATAGCTTAGATGTACAATTGATCAAAAAGACAGAAGACATATGACCCAATTTCATGTATCCCACCACTATGCTAAGAATAAGAAACTATTATTCCATGTGCAACATTTCACAGGCAACCTAACTAGAGTATCTGCTAATATTGTTTTCTTCAACTTGCAATTTATAGGCCTGATGTATGTAGCATGCTTTGAAATGAAGGCTGGACAAACGTAGATAAATAGATTAAGAGCATGGTGGTCAGAAAAGACAGGGTTCCATTCATTTTATTATATTTAATTGCATTTCTTTTTTTTTCTTTTCATGACGAGGAAATCATTTTTTATCAGGGTGGAGTCAGGGCAACTGATTGGAGCTGGGAGTTTACTGGCCGGATGCCCTTCCTGACATTTACACAGAGTCCACAGCAGATAATTTTTCTCTTTGCACCCTGATAGAGAAACATCTGTTGCTGCCTAGGATTGAACTCTCAACCTTCTGAGTGGGAGGTGAGTGTCTTCACTTCTAGACTACCGCATAGCTCTTTGTATTTCATTAAATAGTCTTTCCTAATTGGTATGTTCCAGGTTTGTTGGTCTCCTTGGGTTCCCAGCTCCTCATTGGCATTCTTAGATGGGCTTTGATTTCTGGGACTAATTTTCCCTAATGAAATGCTGAATTTTCCTAACACGTCTCAGCATCACAGCTCCCTTAAACAGATGTGCCGACGAGTCTCTGAGTTTTAACACTTTCAGGAAAGAACATAAAATTTGTACAAGGGATGCCGCAGTTTATGGAAAATTTAGCGATACAAGAAATAAAAACAATCTGTGACTTTTTTAAAAAAAAAAATGCACTCAGGGAGTTCAGAAATGGGAAGAAAAAAACCCCAAAGAATCTTATCATCGAGGACGACGAGGAGAAGCATGGTAGCCAAAAAACAATGGAATGTGACACATTCATTTAGCAAGGGATTTGAAGTAAAGCAGCAATGTTCCTCAGGAAGCAACTTTCTGCTCCTTGTACCATTGGCAATGACTGCTTGCATGAAAAAGACTGATGTAGACATCTAATGAAAACTGGGTTATTTTATGGAGGGCGGGCTTATGCTAGAATTTGTCTGTGTATAACATATTTAGAGAGAGTGAGAGACAGACAGATTGACTACACATAGTCTCTTCACCTCCACTGTGGAACAATTGCCTTGCGGTGCTGAGATTAGTCCTTGGTATTATCACTGTTTTTAAAGCTGACCAAGCAGCCTCATGCTGCCAGATACACAGATGCTTATTTCATAACTCCTGTCACTTAGCAATCTGTCTGGAATAGGCCCCATATGTGTGAATATACTTTTTTAAAAAATCAATAGTTTGGGAACTTGCTGCTCCATGAAAGAAGAGAAAAATAATTATGAGTTTCTTTAAAGAAAATCCCAGATCTTGGGCCCAGTTAGTACATTTTAATGGATGAATTCTACTGCAGGAAAGAAACAGAGAAAACAGAGAGCCTTGGGTAGTAAAGCGTATTTCTTAGTGAGAAGTATATAGGTATAATGCTAATATGGGTATAATGCCAATTTTTAAAAGCTAACTGGATGGAGGGCATGATGAGCACAAGATGATGGAAACTGACTGAAAAACTTGATCATCTGGAATTTCTTTCAACTTGCAAATATAAACTGATTTGGGAATATCACTAAATTACCATTACTAGGCTGGTTGCTAAATGGCAATGCAACACAACCACAACCTATGTAATTATTTGAGATAGAAATGATTTCAATATTTTGTGAAATTGCAGAATTTTGACATTTTTTTCTCTCACAGTTTATCAGAGAGTTCTTTATGCAACCATGCTTGTTTCTTTATGGATTTCTTGTTTTTTCTTTTCTTTTTCAGTGGTATTTAGTTGGGCTGGTCTTTTATAATCATAATTTTCAGAGTTTCCCAAGCTCCTTTAGTTGTTTTTACCTTTAATATTTTCATCCATGGAATCATTCCCAAGACCTAAGTTTGTTAAAATCAGCTCTAAGACACTAGTTTGATTATGTTTTAGTACTTGTGCCTGTATTATATTGAATTCCAGTATAACATAGTTCCCGCAGCTTCAACCCTCTCTATCGCCCCCTTCCCTATAAGTAAGAATTAGGTCCAGTATAGCTGTCCCATTAGTTCCCTCTTGACAGTTGTAACCTAAGTTATTAGGAACCTGTTCAATCTCCCACCTGATGCAGAATTTGTCTCCCAGTTGATGTCAGGATTTTGTCAGTGATTATAACATAGTCTATTAGCAGTACTTCTATTCATTTTAATGGATATTTAATTGAAAGCAACGTTGTATCATACATAAATTATTCTTCTTCCACTTTCAGAAATTATCCCGAAAGCACCCTGTTTTCTGTGTTTTAGTATCCCTTCTAGTCCAATTTAGTACTAAATAAAATTTGCTTGATTATGGAGCACACAACTAAAATCTGGCAAAAAAGGCATGTTGTGGGTACCACTATCTATGGACTTACATTTGGTGGGTCGCAGGAGGTGGCCCTTTTCCGCTATAGTGCCCACCCCGTTTTCCCCATCCTGAAGTCAGGTTATCGCCATCCATGTTGTCATTCCGGAAATCCCTCAGGACCTGGTTATGTCACCAGGCCTGGGGACCACAGAGAACTGGAGATATTTAGATGACTCCACTTTAGCTGATAATTTTTACTTTTTCTCTGTGGTTCATGTATTTTAATTATGCACAGTGTTTTTTATTTTGAATGTTTGTTATATTTTTATAACAAATGTTTTTATATGTATGTGAGTGTGTGTGTGTGTATACACACACACACACACACACACACACGTTTTATTGATTTTTGTACACCCCAGAGTTATTTTTTATGAGATGTTTGGTCCTTTAAATATGAGTAATAAATAAATAAAATAAACAAGCCAACAAGACATTTGAACTATCCTGGAATAATAAAATATTCTGCAAAAAGCTGTGATAAATTGTCACTTTCTTATTTTAAATTAAAACACTGACAGTATACAAGGAGGTTTGTGATTCTTGCCCATTCAACACAGGGATGGAGGTATTTTTGTACATATATAAATATATTTTCAATATAAATATTCAGAAAATTATATAGCATTTCAATATGAATGCAACCCGAGTTATAATAAATTTTAAATAATACATTTTCATATTATATCATAAATATTTTCTAAATCTTGTTGATAATGGCATTAAAAAAACAGTAGAGACAAGGCTCTTTTTTCAGGTTATTTCATTAATACTGACTTCCATATTATTTTATAAAGATGGGCAATGGTCATCTGGTCAATGGACAAGGTCTAGAGCTGAGGAATTCTGGGAGTTGAAGTCCACAAGTCTTAAAGTTGCCAAGGTTGGACACCCCTGCTCTAGACCCTTGTTATACTTGAGTCTGTGCTTAAGGATAAAAACTATTTTTAAGTGTGCAATAATTAATCCAAGGCTTCCTAATACTTCCAATGTTTCTTATTTTTGTAATTATTGCCCATAAAGGACTACAAATTTTCTTTCAATTACAGCTGGCAAAAATTTGTTTCAAAGCATTCAATTTCATTTTCACTAACATTTTTCATTTCAGACCAATCCATCTTTAAGGATTTAATTTGCGTTCCCATGTATTTAAAAGATTTATATGGCCGCCCATCTTAAGCACCTTTGGGCAGCTCACAACAACAATAATTACTGGCAGATTCCATTTTCACTGTCTTTAGTGGAAAACATTAGCTTTTCCCAATTGGCTGTCTCTTTCCTGAATCGTTTTCAGTTATTTGCCGTTAATACTGACTAAAGATGACAAATTTAGGGAAGCTTGAGATCAGGGGCAAGAACTGTCCTTTCCTTGTGTATCAGTTAAATTTATGATCCATGCAATTTAACAATATACTTATTTATATAAAAAGCAAAACTGCAGAAATGAATTTCTGCTTTTATTCCAGAAGAGAACTCAGTTCTTGAGTTTACTGCCTTATTTTTTTTCCCCCTCCCATCGAACTGAAGTTAGAGGTTAGTTCGGTTTGGCAAAATAGAGGCTGGCTTTCAAACTCAAAAGTTGTGGTAGTGTTTCTCAGCAGTAATTTCCTTGAATTCTCAGAATAATTTGCTGAGTATGCTTACACGATCTCAGATACCAATTTTCTTGTTTGAACATTTTAAATAGCAATTGTCCTCTGAACACTGATGGTGTTGCTTAGTTTGGGTAATGAAATGTCTGCAAGAAAACAAGCTTAGAGAGCACCAAGGATCCCTCAACTGTTCTCTTCAGCTTGTCCCACCAATCCCAAGGAAGTTATGAAAATATAAACTTTCTTTCCTCCTCCAGGTCCTACGGAGTATGCAAAATATGTAATTTATTTCTGAATCAGTCTGCAGAGAGGGATGAATAGCTTCGGAAACCATTGAGATTAGTGAGATCCAACTCAGCAGCATCTCCAGATAAGCCCTTCACTATTGAAATATGACTTAATTGCCTTGTTAAAGTGTTTCATTTTGCAAATGACAACATCTCTAAGCTGTCCTAAGTATGAACAAAAGAGTTATTTCTTCGATAGTGCTTGCGTTTCTACAAGCATTGTTTCATTCTGCATTCTTCCCATGTTTTCAAAATGCTCCTTTAATTCTTACACTTTCAAACTATATACACTGCTCAAAAAAATAAAGAGAACACAAAAATAAGACATCCTAGATCTGAATGAATGAAATATTCTTATTCAATACTTTGTTCATTACATAGTTGAATGTGCTGACAACAAAATCACACCAAAATTATCAATGGAAATCAAATTTAGCAACCCATGGAGGTCCGGATTTAGAATTACACTCAAAATTAAAGTGGAAAAAAACACTACAGGCTGATCCAACTTTGATGTAATGTACCAATCTTATTTCATTCTTCAACGCAGTGACTAAATTAGTAGACCAGCAAAATACTGTGCACATAGTATATTTAGATTTCAGCGAGGCATTCGATAAAGTAGACCACAACCTGCTTCTTAGTAAGCTAGAAAAAAGTGGAATAGATAGCACCACCACTAGATGGACTGGCAACTGGCTGGCAAACCGTACTCAACGAGTAGTCCTTAATGGGTCTAAGTCTACATGGAGGGAAGTAAGCAGTGGGGTGCCACAAGGTTCCGTCTTAGGCCCAGTACTCTTCAATATCTTCATTAATGACTTAGATGAGGGAATAGAAGGGGAACTTACCAAATTTGCAGATGATACTAAGCTAGCAGGAATAGCTAACATCCAAGATCCAGATGGATCTTGACAGACTAGAACACTGGGACATATCTAACAAAATGAAATTCAATGTAGAGAAAAGTAAAGTCCTACACTCAGGCAAGAAAAACCAAAGGTACGCATATAAACTGGGTGAAACCAGGCTCAATAGCAGTAACTGTGAGAGGGATCTTGGAGTCTTAGTGGACAACCAGCTAAACATGAGCCAGCAGTGTGCAACCGCCGCCAAAAAAGCTAATGCAATCCTAAGTTGTATTAACAGAGGGATACAGTCAAGATCAAGGGAAGTACTAATAACACTCTATAAAGCCTTAGTAAGACTACACCTAGAGTACTGCATCCAGTTTTGGTCACCACGTTATAAAAAAGATGTTGAGGCTCTGGAAAAAGTACAGAGAAGAGCAATCAGGATGATTAGGGGACTGGAGGCTAAAACATACAACGAATGGTTGCAGGAACTGGGCTTGGCTAGTCTAGTAAAGAGAAGGACCAGGGGAGACATGATAGCGGTCTTCCAATATTTGAGGGGCTGCCACAGAGAGGAAGGGGTCAAGCTATTTCCTAAAGCTCCTGTAGGCCAGACAAGGAATAATGGATTGAAACTGAACAAGGAGAGATTCAACCTGGAAATAAGGAGAAACTTTCTGACAGTGAGATCAACCAATGGAACAGCTTGCCCTCGGAAGTTGTGGGAGCGCCATCACTTGAGACTTTCAAGAAGAGATTGGATTGCCATTTGTCAGAAATGGTGTAGGGTCTCCCACTTGGGTGCGGGGTTGGACTAGATGACCTAACAAGGTCCCTTCCAACTCTGATTATCTGTATCTGTCCTCAAAATGAGGCTCAGTAATGTGATTGATGTGCCATCCTGGATGAGCTGCACTACCTGAGCCACTTGTGTGTGTTGCAGATTCCATCTCATGTTACCACCAGAGTGAAAGCACCGCCAGTATTCAAAAGTGACCAAACCATCAGTCAGAAAGCATAGGAACTGAGAAGTGGTCTGTGGTCACCACCTGCAGAACCACTCCTTTATTGGGGATGTCTTGCTAACTGCCTATGCTTTCCACCTGTTGTCTATTCCATTTGCACAACAGCATGTGAAATTGATTGTCAATCAGTGTTGCTACCTAAGTGGACACTTTTCACAGAAGTGTGATTGACTTGAAGTTACATTGGGTTGTTTAAGTGTTCCCTTTATTTTTTTGAGCAGTGTATGTATTTGTATATAATTTCTCTTATCAGTTTTTGGAAGCACATATTTTTAATATCTGCCTCCTCATGCAATTTTCTTTAATACATTAATGTTCATATTCAGGTTTCTACAATTTGTGCATATTTTCCAGAGAGAGATACATATCAAGTATTAGTTTGAGTATCAGTGTAGAAGCATTAATTGTGTTGCTTCATATGACCCACAAGCTTCTACATTCCTTCCTGTTTTATACCGTATCCTTGTTGCACACGCTTATCAGGAATATAATATACCACACCAAGGTGAATTGCTAGTAACAGTGATAGAAAAAGCCAAAACAAACAATAAAAAATATAAAATGTGAAAGGAGGCCAAGGCCATTGTTTTGATCAAATAAAATCATTGTGCCATGGAGGGCTATTCTCATCACCTCTCTTAAACTCATACCTACTAAAAAGTCCTTGGATATATACTGAGAAGCATTTTTTGCTGAAGCTGTGTAAACAATGTTCCATTCTGTTGCTTTTTTAAACACTTACCTCCGAAAAACTCTCAGTTCACAGCCTTTGATGTGCCAGAGCACTCTCAAGGACTAAATTCAAGAGAATGAATGCCTTATTAAAAAATTAATGCAACAATACAGGTTGTATCAAATGTATATCACTAATTAGGTTTAACCCCATGGGTTCTTGGTGGTTTTCAAGTGAATCCTTATCCATTTATATCCCCAAGTAATGTATGGTGGTATTATAATTTCCCTTTACATTGGATAGGTTCAAATGATAATCTCAGTTTAATGAATGAATCTTGTAGATGTGCACTCAATTCCTTTGTTCCTCTCTTTACTGTAAAAATGAACAAACCAGCATCTCTTCAGTTAACTATAATTTCCATTTTCACCCCACCAATCTACAAAGGTGAAAGATTTTAGGCAAACCAGGACATGTTGTAAGTCAACTTTAAGACTTCTGCGTATATTCTGGCTTATACTGAAATTATGATCCAGCATCCCAGATCTGACAAATTAGGGAAGTATGATTAGTGGAATATTAATTAACACCGGATGTTTACTGTCTTGTAAAAATGAGCAGCACGTCTATCATTAATGTTGCTCATATCTCATTTTAGGAATAATATAATTGTTGAATATTGCAATAATATTTGTTATCGAAAATATCCTCCCTACAGCAATTTATTTCCCTACCACACAAGTGGCTGAAGCTCTTGACCTTCAGGATGAAGTTGATAGTACATAGTTAATCCCTGTACCCTTGGCTTTGTATTCTTGATAGTTCCAATTGTGGGGTCAAGGCTATTTGTCACACTATTTATGCCATGGGACAAAGTTAAGTGTAATATCTTGAGTGTGCGGCTTGATGGATGACATTTGAATTGTAAATTAAGAAATTTCACACAATAAACTGGCAAATTTTTGTTTTAGTATCTCAGGGAAATTTCAGGGTGATTTCTAAGGAATTTGATTTCAGTAAAGTATGATAAAGATTGCAGTCTATTGGAAATTGCACCAATCTATAATTCTGCAAGGTTTCTTTTCAAATATAAAACTTTCCTTTTATAATTTGAATCTCTGCCTGCCCAAAGTCCATTTTCTTTCCTATGTAAGCTGTATAAATCATTCCTGTGTAATCCTGGGAGAAAAGAGACATGTTGTGGAAAAAGGATTTTTATATTCTCCATTGCTTTGAGTATTTCAAAAGCAGCCTTGTTAAAATGAGAAAAGTGATCAAACTATGAAATCATTTCCTTCTGTTTGAAATATTTTACTCAGAGGGAAGAAAAGAGCATAAAGAGGACGGGGAAATCTCTTCTGTTTTGACTCTGCCCCAAGATTCAACATTTCAGCAATTCTGTGGGATGATGCCATTTGCCAGCTCCTGAATGCTCCAGCCAGAGGTTCAAGTCATTTCAGTCATAAGGAAAAACAATGAACCCTCTTGTGAAACTCGACTGGACTCCACATCACTCATGCCATCAAGAGTTCCCCCCCGCCCGACTTTTAGGAGAAAGGGGAGCTATCTTCTTGGAGCAAAGCTTTGGCTGGAAGGAAATGGCAGACACAATGTCAGGCCTTTTCTGAGACGGATATACAAGATTCTCTTGTTTGGCCTTTGTACATGTGCAGAAGGGTATATGAAAAATACTTTTCTGTTCTTTAGAAAGAATTATTCCTCTTCCCCCTCTCCCTTCATAAGGGATTGACTTCAAAGAGAGAAGGAGAGAGGGAGGGAGTTGTTTGAATTGCTGGGAGGAGGTTAAATTAAAAAGCGGTATAATAAATCTCTGATTTTACAGTCTAGTACGAAGACTGAAATGGGACTTAATTCTGTATGTGCTTGAATTATTTTTTTGAAGAGCTCTACATGTGTTACTATTAGAACCAGTTTGCATTCTGCAAGTATAAGCAGCTGGGGAGCTGTCATTAGAAATTTTTCAGCATTAGACAATGAATCAGAGAAAGAAGTTTTTTTATGTAGTGTACATATCTTCAGCTTTATCTAGCCCTTAGTTGTGTCATTGTTATCTATTTCCCATTAAACCTGATCTATTTGTCAAAAATTTTCCTCTTTCAAAATAATACAACTGTTTCCTTCCTTCTTTCCCTCCCTTCCCCTTTCTTCCTTCCTTCCTTCTTCCCTTTCTCCCTTCCTTCTTTCCTTAAATATATTTTGTCTGAAATACTGGTGCAACAACTAGTACAAATACTGGTGCAACAACTACAAAAAAGCCTGTCTATAATTTCTCAAAACTGTATTGTATACAAGGCTTCCTGATGTGTAAACTGCATGCTCTTTGGAAAAATCCCAAGGATAATCAGCTTTTAAATATGAAGGATAACCAGCAGGTTAAACTTCTATTTGTTCAAACGTATCGAATATTTTACTTTAGGAGAACCTTGACTCTAACTTTCATCTGATCTAAATCTGGAAAAATCTAAATAAAAGTACTGTAGTCCCAGACTTTTAAAATAGTGGACTTAGTAATAGATTCCAAAAATAATGCTTTCAACACTAAATAGGAACAACCCTTTGAAACAATTGAAGCAAAATATGCATAGGTAGCACAATTCAAATAAGCTAACATGTCAAGAAACAAAAACTATGGATTTTGGGTTCATTATGGTAGCATAACTATGATTATGTGTGTTAATTCTAATCAGCTTCAGTTATTTGTAACTAAGTAATGGAGACCTCTAAAACAACTCAGCAGAATAGATTTTATTTGAACATTCACTGCTTTGTTGGGCAAAACATTAAAAAGATTTACTTAGCTGCCTGAAGGGCAGAATATCCCCCCCCACCACCCAATATGGCACCCTGCACCTATCACCCAGCAATGATCTCTTTTTGATAGTCCAAAGTCATTTTATACAGCCTTATTAGTTAACTTTTCATCCCAGACCTTGAAAAGCGTCCCCCTTTTTCCATATTATAATTATAAAATAAAGAATGATTCCCCAAGCTTGCAGGATTGTAATCTTTGCCTTCCTAGTAGTATCCTGTGTATATGTGTGTGCTAAATTTCAATTTTCATCCACCTTGACTAGTGCCAGAATTAGCATAATAGATCTGGAAGAGATCAGGCTGTGGACTTTGGGACAGGTTAAAAGGTTAGCTTTAATAATAAATACAACTTACAAAGACATTATTCATAGCACAAAAGTCTATTTGAACAGTCAGGGATAATTAAGTAATAAAGAACAATAGATGAATAGTAAATTTCATTTTTGATGGTCCCCTTTTCTATTCTGGACTTTTTCTTATCCCAGAGTAGTTTCCAACAAGATTACTGTCTGAATGTAGAATGTATATATTTATTTATTATTTATCTAACTACTGTGGTGACATAGTAGTTAGAATGCAATATTGCAGGCTAACTCGGCCAACTGCCAGTTTGATCCTGACCGGCTCAAGGTTGACTCAGCCTTTCATCCTTCCGAGGTGAATAAAATGAGGATCCAGATTGTTAAGGGGAATTATGTTGACTCTGTAAACCACTTAGAGAGGGCTGTAAACCACTGTGAAGTGGTATATAAGGCTAAGTGCTATTGCTATGGTTATTATCTAGATCAGGGGTGGGCAAACTTTTTGTCTCGGGGGCCACATTGACTTTTAAAATTTGACAGACGGGCCGGGTCAGCACAAGATTTTTTGGGAATTGCCCCCCACCACCCTCCCCACCCTTCTTCTCTTCCTTCCCCTCCCCTCGGAGGCCCCCTGAATCAAGAGTTGCTATCGCCGGCGCAGCTCCGCACGGCTCCAGTCCCGCATTGCCTTGGGAAGGGAAAGGCAAAAAGGAAGAGCCACGGTGGTGCTTTGCAACGGCAGCAGAGGCACCGGGGGCTCAGGCTCAGCAGCTCCTGGTTTTGCTTTTCCTTTCCCAAGGCAATGCGGGACTGGAGCTGCGCGGAGCTGCGCCCACGGTAGCAACTCCTGACAGCCCCAGCCGGACACCTGAGCGGAGCCTGGGCGGAGGGAAAGCAGTGGGCATTCCCTGGGCGGCGACCTTGGCCCCGCCACCAGGGAAGCGGCTGCCCAGCTCCGTGTTGTGTGTGCTATTTTATGGCGTGTGGCGCGGGGTCTCTTGGCCGGCCCCAATTTTTTTTTTCAGAGGGGAATTTTTTTTTCAGAGGCGGGCCATATTAAAATGACCAATGGGCCAGATGTGGCCCGCGGGCCGTAGTTTGCCCACCCCTGATCTAGATCAACGATGTCAAACTCGATCCCATTGCGGGCCGTATCAGGTTTGGATGGCTGGGGTGGGCGTGGCCTGATCATCGTGGCTGACTGGGTGGGCATGGTCAGGGTGGGCCGGGGCAGCACAGGCTGATCTATCACCGTATCCAGGACAGCCCCGCAGGCCAACTCTGGATCTATTGCTATTCCAGCCCGCAGGTTTGACATGTCTGATCTAGACAGAAGAATACTGTTGATTTAATAATTTTCTGTCTACAACCATTTCTGAATGAATGATAAAAATACTTGTTGGACTCAGGTAGTGGTACAAAGACAGTTTCAATTTGGGGCCAGTCATTCTGTCAACCCTGAAAAAACTCTTTCTCAGCCCAATCCACCTCACAGAGTTGTTATTGTGGGGAAAGCAGGAGGTAGAAGGTGCATTGGATATGTTTGCCGCCTTGAGTTATTTGTAAAAATAATAAAGATGGGATACATATTAAATAAATTAAGCATATAAGAAAATTATCTGAAGATAAATCAATGAACAAGGTAGTTCAATTGTTTCACCTTACTCCTTTGTAAAATTCTTAAGGCAGAGCATTGAAAGCAGTTGTATAAAGCCATTCTGTCACCAAGTGACAGAATATACAGTGATTTCAAAGGCATTATATTATATGTTTCTCTGCAGAAATGATAGGGTAGATTAACTTCCTGTATGTTGGGGCTGCTGAACTTATTTTTGGCAAAACAAATTCACTCTGAATAAGCTTGTCAGAGTCTACATGACAGGAGTGAGCAGGGCAGAACGCACAAAGCCATATATTTTCCAAAACCTTTTTCTACATAAAATCCATTCAATCATGTATAAACACATTCCACTTAGTTATATACATTCCTTTCTCTTTTTACGTGCAGATAGACATTTTAGTTAAGACTTTTAATTAATTGGATTTATAGCAAACAGTGCGTGATACTTTCACATTGAAAGATGGGAAGGGTTTAAAACAATTGATTTTTGCCATCTGCAGCACAAACTTCCTCCATCTGAAACTGTCCACTATGTGATAGTGTTACTTTGTGTAACAAAGTACTGATACCAATGGAGGTTCTTCTCAGGCATCCTGTGATCTAGAAAAGTTAGTACAGTATTAAATTGTGTGTTGCTCTGGTTTGTAATTAGAAAAGGTTTAGCACAGGAGTCCCCAAACTTGGCAACTTTAAGGCTTGTGGACTTCATTTCCCAGAATTCTCCAGCCAGCATATCTGGAGAATTCTTGAAGTTGAAGTCCACAAGTCTTAAAGTGGCCAAGTTTGGAGATCTCTGGTTTAGCAAAAGAGGGTCCACTAAATGGGGAAGCTCTTCGGCTGCAGGGGTATCTCATAATGCAGATAGTCCTTGATTTAGAACAGTTAATTTAGTGACCATTCAATGGCACTGAAAAAAGTAACTTATGACAATTTTTCAAATTTACGACCTTTGTAGCAGCTCTATGATCACGTAATCAAAATTCAGATGCTTCAGATGCATATTATGACCATTGCTGTGTCCCAAGGTCATGTGACTCCCAAGGTCATGTGATCCCCATTTGCAACCTTTTGGCTAGCAAAGTCAAAGGGGAAGCCAGATTCACTTAACAACCTTGTTCCTAACTTACTGACTGCAGTGATTCACTTAATGCTTGTGGCAAGAAAGGTCGTAAAATGGGAGTAAATTCACTTAACAAATGTCTTTCTTAACTACATAAATTTTGGGCTCAGTTGTGGCTGTAAGTTGAGGTCTACCTGTACCATCATCTACTATATTGTGAATAATACATTTCAGCTCGTATTCTATTATTTATGTAAATATCAGACCTTAATCTCTTGCATGGCAATACCCCAATACTACAAGATACATTCCTCCCATCCTTGATATATTTTTTCAAATTTGGATCTTGTTTGTAAAAAAACCCTCAATGTTATATAAGAAGGGAACCTTTAATTTATCGAAAGGGAAAAGAACTTGTTGAGGAAATTTATTGTGTGTGTGTGTATGTATGTGTGTGTGTGTATATATATATATATATATATATATATATATATATACACACCGTGTTTCTCCAACAATACGGTCTCCACCAATAGGAAGCCCCGGCATGATTTATTGGCATAAAATTAAGCCCCTCCCCACAAATTAAGGCCCATATTAAACATGCAAAATGGGGGGGAATGGCAGGTGGGACTTGCCGTTAGGAAGTACTTTGTTGCATGCCCGGATATGGTGCTGCCTGTGTTGGGGTGCCCAGCGCAACTGACAGGTGGGCCCTCCTGCCCGGCGACAGAACTCTCACCAAGGCAGCGAGCGCCTCCCCGCCAGGCCCTCCGCTCATCCTGCCAGGGCCGCACCAGGACCGCGCCAGAGCTGTGCGGGCTGGGCAGAGCCAGGAAACACCCACGGCTCACTTTCCCGACTCTGCCCAGCCCGCACGGCTCCGGCGCGGCCCTGGTGGGATGAGCGGAGGTTTTTAAAATAATTCGCTTTACCTTTGAAGGCAAAGGGAAGGCGGTGACAGGAGCGCCTGAAGCCAAGTGTCTCCTCAGGGCTCCGGTTGCAGAGAGGAGCCCTGACTGGCCGCATGTGGCTGCGCCAAATGCTGCAGCATTGCTCTAACGCTGCGGCAGCAAGGGAGAAGGGAAAGCAACAGTGGTGGAAGGTCTCCTGAACATCCAAGCTGTCGCCGCCTGCCCACCCGAGGATGCAAGGGGGGGGAATTAAGTCACCCCCGAAAAGACGGCCTAGCCATTTTTTCGGGGGTCAAAAAAAAAAATAAGGCCAGGCCTTATTATGTGAGAAACACGATATATATAATGCACGTACAACCCCCCCCTAAAAACAGACTGTATAAATGAAATTGATACCTCAGAGCTACATATGTGTTTATATATTTGAAAAAAAAAATCACAAGTTGAATTAAAGGCTAACGGTTATTATCAGTGTAATGATAGATTCAAGATCTAGTTTGGCGCAGTGGTTAAAGGTACCAAGCTGGAAACCAATAAATTCAATTCTACTTCAGCTTAGGACAAAATGCCAGCTGGCTGACCTTAAGCCATTCCCTCTCTGAGGGGTCCTTGTTGCTTAGCTGCAGATGTTTCATTCTTACCAACTAGGTAAGATAATGAGTGAAATGGTCTGCAAGAAAACAACCAAACTCAGAGAGCACTAAGGACCCTTAATTTCGACTTGAATTACAAATACTCTCCTCTACCAGCGTTTACTCTCCCTCAACCCTAGGAGGCAGGCAGTAGCAAGGTTAGGGAAGCTCCGAGAGATGTTAGGTTATACTAAACAACATACAGGAATGATGTCATTAGCAAAGAGGCCACTTGCAGGGAATCCCCTTTCCATGCTATCCTAGTAGTATTAGAAATTTGAATTAAATTATTTACTTTTTTAAAAAACAAAACAAAACAAGGCTTATGTTGTTATGCAATAAATAAATCTGCCTGACTCCGCGTGGCCTACAGATCCTAGAACAGTAGCTAAGATTAAAAACTAAACATTACTAAACAATACAACTGTAGTGAGTAAGGAGGATGACCTTGGTAGGGATATGCAAGCTCCATTGCAAGGTTAACAAGGGGCTGAAGCATTTTTAGGTCCAGAATGACCAAATAACCTCCAGCTCAGACATATGTCTCCCTAATTCACTGAAGTATAAGGAGGGGGAGGAACAGCACAATCAGACTTGCACGATTCTGTTATTATAGCCATTCTGTATAAAAGTAGTTTCAGCCTTCTTGTGGAGATGTTTTGCTGGTCTGGCCTACGTAGAGGGAGTGACAATAACAGTGTAATAAATAACATCCCAAGGACTGAGGATGGAAGGCTAAGTCAACCTTGAGCCTGGTGAGATTCGAAATGCCAAACTATTGGCAGCTGGCAGTCAGCAGAAGTAGCCTGCAGTACTGCATTCTAACCACTGTGCCACCACGGAAGTCTTCTCTTCCAATTCTTAAAGACAGATAGGCACAACAAGGAGACAGTGGATCTGCAAATATCCAGGTCCTGAACCATAAAGGTCCCAAACTATAAAGGACTTTCAAAGTGACAGTGGGCACCTTGTGTTGCACCCAGAAACGAACTGGCAATCAGTACAATTTGCAGAGCAGAGGTGAGACATGGGCAGGTTGATTAACACCTGCATCACTGCTTTTAGCGCAGGCTCAAGTTTCTGGGTAGTCTTCAACAGCAATCCCATGGGGAACACAGTACAGTAATCCACAATGGAGGACATCAGTAACACTGAGAAAAATCTTCTCTCCAGGAAAGATTGCAATTGGTGAATTTGTGCAAAGCCCTTCATAACCACAAGCAGAACTATCTTCAACATCCACAATTTCAAACGGCGGCCTTATGTCTTACAGGACTCCCTGAGTAGAAATCAGCCGTGCACAAGGAAACATGACCATGTTTGAAACCACAGATGAAATATTTGTGGAACTGGAGAGCTACCAGATCCAAAGCCGCTTTATTTTACTGGTATAGAGTCTAAACATTTTTACACATCATGAAAACAGACTGTATAATATGGATAATACTTCTTACTGATCTGTATGCTGACAGTATAAAATGGACATTAGAAGCAACATGTAGCATTTCCATGAAATAGAGGTTGTCTATTTTGAAGAGGGTGGGGGAAATTACATCTGAAAATACTTACCAAGCACAATGACGACTGTCTTTAGGAGACTCATCATGGTATCCCGGTTCCTGCGAGGCCCTGAACTATGTCTTGACATTCTCATAGTCCTCTGGCGCACGTATCCAAAGATATGAGCATACAAGACCACCATGACTACAAAGGTGACCAAATTGAAAACAGCCCAGAAGACCAAGTAAGAGTCGCTATAGAGTGGTGCCATGTTAGAACAGTGAGTGAGATCACAGATACAATTCCAACCAACGCTTGGTATAGCACCCATGACAATGGCCACAGTCCAGATGACCACAATTACCACCACCACTCGCCGATTACTCATCCGCGTATGGAGCTGCATACGGAACACGGTGATGTGCCTCTCAATGGCAATGGCCAATAAATTGGCAACTGAAGCAGTCAGGCTGGTGTCAATGAGTCCCTGACGAAGGAGCCACGTGCTGACAGTCAATCTTCTAGTGTTGGGTCCTGTGTTAAACATCAGGTAAAAATATGCCAGCCCTGCAAAGAAGTCAGCAGCCGCTAAGTTAGCCATTAGGTAATAAATAGGAAAATGAAAACGCCGGTTGACGTAAATGGCCACCATCACCAAGAGGTTGGCTAGCATGATAAAAACACAAACTGTAATCCCAAGTCCCATTACAAGCTTGCTCACA
This sequence comes from Pseudonaja textilis, assembly GCF_049901715.1. NCBI lineage: Eukaryota > Metazoa > Chordata > Lepidosauria > Squamata > Elapidae > Pseudonaja > Pseudonaja textilis. The sequence goes on from NC_141991.1 coordinate 176,157,069, forward strand.
GTGTTCCATTCAGTTGCTAGACTTTTCCCACTTTGGTTATAAAAGAAGGCAATGGTTTCATTGTAGTAGCACTGAGGTTCATTCATGCCTGCAGACTGGAAAAGAACAGAAAGCAGAATCTGAAGTTAGAATGAGAAAGTGCTGAAGTGTCAGAGAAAGAAAAGCTGTTCTGGAGCAGGGATCTCCAACTTTGGCAAAGCTGACTGAGGAATTCTGGGAGTTGAAGTCCACAAATCCTAAAGTTGCCAAGGTTGGAGACTCCTGCTCTAGAGCAATGTTTTCCAACCTTAGCAAGTTTAAGAGGTGTTGGACTACAGCTCCCAGAATTCCTCAGCCAACATTGGGGAATGTCTTAAACTTGCCTAGGATGCTCTAGAATGTTGAGCAGTTTTATAAACAAAGGAGATTATGATGACATCTCAAGTAAAATTGGGGCTGTAAAATGTTTTGAAAATGATAGTGAGGTGTTTCTATGATAGACACGTTGGTGGAAGAAATTTTATATAAATTAACAGATAGAAGTTAAATAAAATGTGCTGTGTCTGTCACTTTATTGTCATTTTATTTGAACTTTTCATTATTTTATTATTAAGATACTTTGACTAATGGACAAAGCTACCTACTGCCACTTTCACATTGTGTAATATACAAATAACAACGTATTTGATACAATCCTTTAAAGATGAAATAATTTTCTGACTTGCTGTATGTACCCGGTAGATTTTCCATTTCTTACATGGTATAAAAAGAGAATATTCAGGAAATGAACCTTTACAATGATACTATCTTCGCCACACTCTTCTGCCAATGTCTTCTTTTTGTGAAAGCTCTGCAGGTAGGAAACGGGTTAATTCTTCTGCTCGCTATTTTTGTCAACCTTGTGATAGGAATGGATTTTTTGCAGAGGAGAATTAGCTTTAACCACGGAAGCTCTAGCAAGAATATTGGAATCCTTTTAAAAAATCAGTATTTTAATGTTCCCTCTGAGTACATCTCAGAAAGAATCTCTATGGGCATAAGTTCACATAAATTAACAGACAGAATAGGGTCTACTTTGTACACAATTCCTTCTATATGTAGAATGTACCAAGAATGCCTAGGAGAGGCAGAGTAAATGTATCTATTCCCATTGTGCCTACTCATACTTGGTGCTCTCACAAAAGAACCCCGGAAGAGGGCGTCTCTGTCTTGTTGCATCTTTTCATAATTGTATTTATGAAGAACAATCAGTTTGAAAACTATAGAAAGCAAACATCTTTGTCAAAATTAGTGCTGAGGGCAGGGAATACCCAGATTAACTTTGCAAGTGCTGATCTTTCTTGATATACAGTCAACTAGTTTTTCTTTCCTTTCTTCTTGTTAGAAAGTCAACAGGAGAAGAACAAAACTGTGCTCTGGCTTGCACTGAATGTGCAGTAGAAGTGACGAAATTCAGAATTGCCTTTTGTTAAGGCAGTATGGAGGCATCTAACTTGCAAGAGAAATGATGTTGGAGGTGATGGTGGTTGTGAGAGAGTCGGGAGCAAATAACTGTTATCACTACAATGATCCTCACTGCCATCCAGCCTCTTTTAGGGACTGTGAAATTCATATACCCCCATCTCCTCTTCCCGTTACTCTTCCACAATATTGACTACTCACAATATGAATATTACACTGAAGTCTTTTCTTGTTTTAAAGTAATGTTCGCTTGTACTTTTTACATTCCTGTTAACATGTACTTTTTACCTCCTCATTTCATATATGGTCCCTTCTGCAAACCTCTCATTTTGTTTTTAACTCTGTCAAACTATTAATAATACAGATTGAAGCTTTACCCTAAGTACAATAAGAAAAAAAAAGAGCTATTATTTGTGTCATACAGATTGGTAATGTGCTAAACTTTTAGGCTTCAAATATTTTTCTTATTCTTTTTGGAAATGTGTGTTTCTCCTACTGCTGCCCACCAGAAATCAGAGAGCGGATAAAGACTGTATTTTGGGGCAAGAGGAATACCACAGTTTCTGGTATCCATTCTGCTTCCTGTTTTATACTGTATCTTCATGTCCATCCAGACTTTGCACTAACTGCCTAAAACTTCAATCCTTGGCATAAATGTACAATTTAGGTGTGCATTTATTTATTTCAATAACAAATAAATGAGCAGAACTATGAGAATATTTTATTGCAATTCTGTTTCTTTTTGTAACCTATCTAATATTTCCTGCTATTGTGTAATTTTTGTCTAGAGCAGTGTTTCTCAACTTCAGAAACTGTAAGATTTGTGCACTTCAACTCCCAGACTGGACAATCCAAAGCTGGACAATCCAGAGCAAAGGGAATGTGTGTTACTGTAAACAAAATAAAATTAGGAAGTGACACAACTTATGCAAAAGGTCACAGATCTCATTGGAAGCTATGATTACAAACAGCCACTGTCCCTATTGGAAACTATGATTAAATCCTCCACAAACCACTTGTTTAAAAAAAATGGAAGAAAATGCTGACCTTTCTTACTATTTATGCATTCTGAAATTACTACACACACACACACATATACACACACACAAAGATGAGTTTTTAAAAAGGGGAAAACAATATGTTTTAGGGAGAGCTAAGAAAAGACAAATGAATATAACTTATAATGCAAAGTGTGACATTCTGAAAGGGATAATTCTAACCTTTTATTCCTACAGATCAAGGGCAAGTTTATGACTTGTGGACTTCAACTCCCATAATTCCTGAGCTAACATGACTGGAGGAGGAATTCTTGGAGTTGAAGTCCACAAGTCTTAAAGCTGTCAAGTTTGAAGACCCCTGCTATAGATTATAGAAATGTTATAGCATACTTGCTTGTTGGAGTTGTGTTAAACTGAATTGTCCAGTGGCATGTGTATAAACCTTATACAAGTTTGCTTGTTTACTTGGTTTTTTTATCCAAGAAATACAGTGCATTGGTAATGTGAATGTGCTGTGTAAAAGATTTCTGGTTCAATGGCAGCAACCCCAAGAGCAGTTGAAAAAATGTCTGTCTGGAATATCATCAATATAGTGGACTAAATAGACCAAAGGTCTTCAAGCTTGGCAAGTTTAAGAGTTGTGGACTTCAACTCTCAGAATTCCTGAGCTAACATGACTGGAGGAGGAATTCTGAGAGTAAAGTTGTCAAGTTTGAAGACCCCTGAAATAGACCAATAGCCTGACTTTTTAATATTTAATAATTTCTTTATTAAATATTTAATAAAGGATCAGAATGAATAGCTACTGCAATAGAGAAAAAAGAGAAATGAGCCCTGGATAAAGAAAAATATATTTAACAAATAAAGGTTCACAATTATAAAATGTAAAATTCATCAATTAATTTAGTATATTTATAGAAGTAAATTCATTATCTCATCAAAATACTATGTGGATGATGCATACATCATCATGATGCAGCTTCAACATGCAATAAATAGCTAACTAAAACAAAACTTTTGGTAAATTCTCAAGATATAACAATGTGTAAACACAAAGATAAGACACTTATCCCAAGAAAAAGAAAGCTTTGTGTAGAAAGAGTCAGGTTGACACTAAATAAAAGGTTCTACAAAACATTTGGGACTATATTTGACAGGCAGTAACAAAGACTTATTTGACAATCGTTACACCAAATTGTGGAGAGAAATTCAATGTTTTGAAAGGCAGAAAAAATTAAAACTGTCTTGGGTTAGCATCAGTTATGATTATTAAAATGATCACCTAAGATATTTTTTTTAAATTTTAAATGGTGCTACTTTCAGTCCCAGAAAAACTTTTGCAAGATTGACAAAAATTAGTTAATAAATTTATTTGGAAAACAAAAAAAACCTAGCTATTAAGTCGGCATTAAAACTAAGGTCCCAGAAGAAATAAAATACCTTTTTTAAATCCCTGAGATAGAGGGGTTTAGGCAAGGTCACTGACTGATATGGGATGTTAAGATCTTATCTTTGAAGTGTTAGTCTTTATAGTGCAAAAGTACTGGAGAAAATTCTTCAATATTAGCCTTCAATGCAGATTAAAAAGCAGCAGCATTTATTGTGTGTGCCAATGAAAGTGTTAAGAACAGGAAATCATTGGTGATCATCTTTTACTTTCAAAGTTCTGTCTGACTTATTGATTCATTTGGGAATAATGACGTGGCCAGTCATAGCTATGAAGACGTTCCAAGAGCCAACAAAGTTCCTGACAAAGGACGAAGGAGCTGGACATTCAGATGTTTTTTCTTTATAATTTTAGGACAAAGGGCATGACCCAAGAAGACAGAAGTCTAGCAGCTATGTAGACAGGAATCATTTGAATATTTGATGCTGGGATATATTTCTAAACTGAGGGATTCGTAGCAAAAGTTAAGTTACACCTTGCCAGAATTGGGAAGAATTCCACCTGTTTGGAAAGTATCTTGTAAACTGAATGCATAGGGCTTTAAATTCAGTTGTGTAAGCAACAGAAAACAAAACAGAACAGAATAATAGAGTTGGAAGGGATCTTGGAGGTCTTTTAGTCCAACCTCCTGAGCAAGCAGGAAACCCTATATCGTTTCAGACAAATGGTTGTCCAATCTCTTCTTAAAAACCTCCAGTGTTGGAGCACCTATGATTGCTGTATACTAAGAATGGGATTGGGAGGAATATGCAGACTCTGGAGGAACAGAGCAACAAGCATGTGAATACCACCAGGAATAAATCAAATGATACATCCCAGGGAGTCCAGTCCCTTGGCACAAATGAATAGCTTATCAGGAATAAAAAAGGAAAAATTAGAAATCTTAACGTAGAAAGGCTAATATGACTCAGTAGCTATGACTGAAAGCTGGTGGGACAAAGTTTACAAATGAAAAGTATAACTTATACAGAAGGACACAAGAGAAGGGGGGAAAATGGGGGGGGGGGGGAGGGAGAATGGTATTATGTGTGAAGAATGTGCAAACATGTACTAAGATTCGGGAATCTCAGTCTGAGAACTACTTGAGAGCATGTGGGTAAGAATACAGTACCCATAAAAATATTATTTTGTACTACAGACTATCAAAACAGACGGAAGATATGAAAATATCATCCAGGGCCATAATGTAAAACTTTCAAGGAAGAGAAATTATATGGATCTGTGTATGTGTGTGCACATGCATGCATCTTCAATTCAGTCTTGACCTCTAGTGACTTCCTGGACAAGATATTGCAAGTGGACAAGTCCCAGAAAATGGTTTGCTATTGCCTCCTTGTTAGGGCTAAGTGAGAGAGACTGGCCCAAAGTCTCCCAGGTGGCTTTGTGTACTCTTTGTGTACTTTGTGTACTTTGTCTCCTAGTTTCTAGCCTGGTTTCTTAACCGCTACTCCAAACTGGCTGTCAAAAATAATAATGCAATACTTTAAATACCCAAACATTTATTGCAAAAAAACTTATCCAAAAGCTCAAGTTCCCAAAAATTGTTATAAAATATGTTATTTTACTGACTTCATTTTATAAAGGATACTGACAAATTAGAAGATGTCTATAGGAAAGCAATCAAGAAGAGGCTTGGAAAGAAAACTTTAAAAGGAATTGCTGGATATGTTGTGTATCTCAAGTCTGGAGAAGAGAAGACTGTGGGGTGAAATGCTAGTTGTCTTCTAGTATCTGAAGGGTTCTCATATAGAGGACCGGACAAAATTGTGTCCGAGTTGTTTATTTATTTGTATGACTGTATCTTGTCTTTCATTCAGGAACTCGGGGCATTGAACATTGCATTCCCTTCTCCATTCTCCCACCCTCCACAACAACTTTGTGAAGTAGGTTTATTTGAGAGAGGTGACTGGCCCATAGTCACTCAGCTAATTTCAGTGTATCAAAATCTGGGTCTCTCCAGTGCCAGTCTTAATCTTTAACTTCTGCAACACAAAGAAACCGCACAGAGTTGAGAAGACAAGACAAAAAACAATGGGTTTAAATTACAATGGAATAGATTTCATTGGACATGATGAATAATTTTCTAACAATAAAAACTGTTCTACAATGCCACAGAGTCTTCTTTGTACAGGTGCGTAAACAAAGGCCACAAGTCATGGATGCTTCAGATCTGAGTAAGAAATTGGATTAGATGATCTCTAAGGAACATTCCAATTATCAATGATTCAGCTGTATTACTGTATGTGGATAATGCATCTTTATTAGAAAATCTAGGAACCAAGAAATACATCATTTGGTTCTAATGCATATTTTCTGCTATTCAATAAATTGAATCAGTTTTTTTCCCATTTGTTTTTGTCACAAACCATCTTCACGTTGTATAGTTAGTGTTCTTACATATAATGTACGAGCTACTTTTATTGTTTCAGAATGTCATATATGAAATACAATATATGTTTTTATTAGCTCTATGCTTCATCGTAAGGAAAGGCCTGACAGGACAGGAAAAGAAGTCAGGGAAAAGAATGAGGAGGATGGTGTCCCAGGAAACCAGCAGAACCGAAAGTCACAGCACTGCCCGCAAATTTATGGTTGCTTCCTCCAAGCTTATCCATACATTCTTTATTGCCTACATGCAGATCCCTCAGGTGGTATATTAGAAAAAACACTTTTAGAACATACCATCTTAAACCATCTTTGGTCTGCTTCAGCTCCAGGAGGACACTGCAGGCAGAGTCCTGAAGACATGCCCTTGAGAAAAAGACAGTAGTCTGTTCTCATTCCAGGACAAGGAGATTGTGTAGATTTGCCCTAAGGTTTTCCTTGCTGTGCTAGATTTTCCTTGATCATATTTACGTATAAAACCACTAGGTAAATAGAATGCTGTGGCAATGCAAACAATGATCCCTTTAGTGACACCTCACCGAGGGCAGGCCAGGCAAAGGTATGAAAACAACTCCAGCGTCCCATTGGATATAACTTATGTCTTGGAACACCACTTACTCCATGTGTTGAAGTAAGGAGAAAATAAAAGATATTTCAAATTCTACAAAGTCCTGGAAGTTTCCTTAGTTGTGTTTTTGAAAGGATTTGAATCTCATCCAAAGCTGTCACAATTATATCTTTAGACCTATCTTTATTACTTCCTCACAACAAAATGTCTTAATTTTGTTTTGTTTTTTTTAAAAAATAGAAGATCAGCGCAATCATTAAAATGAAAGAGTCATGGCGGTGCAGTGATTAGAATAAAGTATTGCAGGCTAACTTACTACACTGCCGGCAGTTTGATTGTGACAGGCTCAAAGTTGACTCAGCTTTCCATCCTTCCAAGGTTGGTAAAATGAGGATCCAGATTGTTGGAGCCAATATGCTGAACTCTGTAAACTGCTTAGAGAGGGTTGCATAGTACTGTGAAGCAATATATAAGTCTAAGTGATATTACTATTAATAAATCCTTACTAATTTACTGGCCAATTCTGCCATAAGGAAATCACATGATCATATAACATAAAATCTGAGATATCTAAAGTCTGCTAGTTTGGAGGCATCAAAGTTGTATATGAAAGAGCACAGTTAAGTTTAGAACTTTTTCAACTTACTTCAATTATTTCTGGCTGTGGCATGAAAAAAGGTACTTCCGCTGAAGGATCTGCCATATTTACCCAGGAAAATGGATTATTTTTTTAAAGAACTTTCTGTCTTCTACACTTCAGGTGTTATGAATAAATTCTTGATCAGTTCTCAGTCATGCTGATATTTATCCCTAAAAGACAGAAATAGTCTTTAAAACCTTAGGAGAGATTAAACACAATTCTCAATAGCACAACCTTTTTAGATGAATAACCATTTAACAAAAAGCAAAATGCATAAGAACATGCACATTTTTTAATGCCTAATATAAAATGTCAATATAGAAAAATACATACAGCTTTCAACAGTTGTTACATTAACAATATATTCTTTTGTTTAGAAATTATATATCACAAGCCACGAACTAAAATCAAAATCTATTTAAAAAAAATAACTCATGGATTTCTGCAGAATTAGGAAGTGCATTCAAGCAAAAGTTTTTAAGTTGTAGGTTAGCCTTAATGTTAGCACTACCTCCAGAATCCTAAAAATATTTAGAAACTTTTGTGCTGGTTAAATATATATTTGTCCTTTTGCCTACTAGAAAATGCAGGGTTCTTCAATGTTCTTATCCCAAACCACAAACTGGAAGAGTGGGAAGAAACACTATAGCCCTGATCTTGCATACTCCTTCCTTCCTTCCTTTATCAATGGGGGAAGAGATTAGACGTTTCTGTTCCTCATTAGGAAGTAATATTTTCCTGTTGTCTTTAAGTGCAACAAACTGTTAGTTGGGGAAGCTTAGTTTGCTGCCTTTGTATGTAGTAGAACCTATAATTTGGCACTGATTAGAAGCAGAAGCTTTTAAACATTTATTTCCAAGTTCAGATGAAGAGAAGGAGGCAATATGATCCTAATTCCATCAGATACCACATATTTCATGATTTGAAGTGTTATCTATCTAGATGTGCCACATACTTTTACATTACATGATAGATCCTCCTGCATCCAAGTCCTGGCTTTTAGGGTAGTGAGGGATTTGGAGTGGAACTTTCCCAAATTCATTGGAGGTATCTTGCTTGATCAAAACTGTTAGCCTAAACTGTTTTGTGACTCCTGAAGCTTTCTCCAACAATCTTGTAGGAACTTGTCAGTGCAAAAATCCAAAAATCAATAGGACAATGTTGACGAAGTGGAAAACATATTAAAATTATAATGTAAATTTTAAAATTACCTCAAAATAACAAATGAAATAATGAAAGAGAGAGAGGGGAGGGAAAGGAGGGAAGAACAAAACCCAACTAATCGAGAAGAAAATGGAAAATCCTGCCTTGATCAGTCCCACCAATTCCACCCATCCATCGTATCATCCACCATCAATATCATCACCATCTAGTATATTTAGATACTGCTTGCTATGCCATAACACCTCAGAACAGCTTACTGTAAACACACCAATAAAATACATAATTCAATAATACAGTACATAAAGCGGTGTTAAACAATATCAACCATAATCAAAGAAATGCATTTAAGATGATTAGGGAAAATTGAACCAATCTCCCACAATTCATACAGGGAAGGCCAGGATGTAAAAAGATACCTAAAAGGAAATGTATCAGACAGCTCCTGAATTTCAGGGAACAAAAAACACGATACTACCACAGAAAAGACCCACCTATAAGTACCTACTGGGGGAAGTCAGTGATTCGTAGTACACTTGACAGAACCCTGATTAGCTTAGTAACTAACTTGGGCTATAACAAGGAAAAAATTGGTAGGTAATCTGATTACAAGTTGTCCTTCCGTATCGTAACCAAAACTTTGACTCCAGCTCTGTAGCTAACTGGAGTTGTTTCCACAGATATAACATACGTGTAGGAAGAGTGGAAATTTGCCTAGTTTTTACTTATAGGTATGATACCCACTTCAGTTTGAGGGTCTTGTGATTTATTAACTTCTTAATAAGTAATTAGAGGCTTTGATAAGTTGTGAATTAACTTTAGCAGTTATTAGTTATGCCTTTTCCTGCAAGAAGTAGCATTTTTATAACATCTTTTGGCAAGAGTTGGGAAGTCAATCACAAACACATAGTAGGGCTGACTACAAATGTCTCCAACATAGGCTAACTACACTTAGCTGCTTATAAGATACCTTGCAAATGAACCCGTTATTAAGGAAGGTGACTTGATATTTAGCTTAAGCAGCAGCTGGTAATCTCCGAACAAGGGTCTGAAGGTAAGCAAAGTTCATCATGCATACAGATAATCCTCGACTTATAACAGTTCATTTAGTGATTGTTCAAAGTTACAACGGCACTGGGAAAAAAGTGATTAATGACCATTTTTCAGTTGTGACCACTGCAGCATCCCTGGGATCATGTGACCAAAATTGGTAACTGGTTCATATTTATGATGGTTGCAGTGTCCTGGGATCACTTGATCACCTTTTGCGATCTTTTGACCAGCAACATTCAACAAGCAAGGTCTAACAAAGTTAAGAAAATTCGCTTAGCAACAGAAATTTGGGGCTCAATTGTGATCATATGTTGAGGACTACCATAGGACACATCCAGAGATGGTCAACTTACAGTGTATGATAATAAATAATTAATGGAGAATTATGGAATGGCTCTGCTTTGTGCGCATGTGCGACTATCATGTAACTTGGTAACCAATCAACAATTCTTTTACATTTGTTTCCTGTATACAGGGGTGTCAAACTGGTGGCCCGCGGGCTGGATGCGTCACGCACAGCCCACGCCCACCCCAGCTCCACGAAGGGAAAAATGACGCGATACGCCACATGATGGCAACGTGACACTGCGAGTTTGACACCCGTGCTGTAATAAATTGTATAAAAATAACTGTCCCTGATTTCTGACATGCTTCTTGGATGTGAAACTGTACAGATATAAAAGAGTTTTGCCTTTCCTCAATCCTGCGTGGATATTGGCTTCTTCGCACCGGGTTCTCCCACCTAGCCAGCTTTCTGCCAACATATGCATAGTTGGGCTGCCTCGCCTATAACCTTTTTGCAACTTCTAGACAAAGTTCAATGGCAATCCACATAAAATGCATCGCAATAGTCTAAGAAATGAACAGATTTAGCAAGGCAGATTGTATGTTGACTATTCCCTTTTTGGGCATAAACAACCTGAAAGTAAACATTGCTAGCCATCCTGACAACGCTGACACAAAGGTCACATCAACTACTTCTTGAAGAATGTACATAGCTCTATTTAGAATTTTCAGACCCAGGAACCACAAAGCCCTGAAGTCTTTGCTTTACAGGTAGTCCTCAAGCTACAACAATTCATTTAGTGACTGTTCGAACTTACAACCACACTGAAAAAAGTGACTTATGACCATTTTTCACATTTGCAACTGTTGTAGCAGCGTCATGGTCACGTAATTAAAATCCAGGCATTTGGTAACCGACTCATATTTATAACAGTTGCCGTATCCCAGAATCATGTGATCACTTTTTGAGACTTTCTGACAAACAAAGTCAATGGGAAAGGCAGATTCAACAACTGTGCTACTAATTTAACTACTTCAGTGATTCATTTAACAATTGCAGCAAGGAAGGTTGTAAAAGGGAACAGAACTCACTTAACAACTATCTTGCTTAGCAACAGAAACTTGGGCCTCAATTATGGTCATAAATCGAGGACTACCTATATTGGTATTTGTTGGCCCTTATCCAACCCATCAGTGTATCCAGGCATTTGTTAATGACATGCACAATTTCTTCTGATCTAGATAAGATAGGGAAATAGAGCTCAGTGTCACCTGCATGTTGACATGTAATCCCAAAACTCCTAACAATCACATCTAACTGTTTCATTATAAATATTATAAATTTTAGATAGCATTGGGACAAAACATGAACACTTGGCACCACATCATAGGTATCCATCCATAGGTGGTTCAATAATACTATGTGTACTACCCCAACTCTAATCAGAGGTCCAGGAAAAAATCCCCTAGAGCATTCGAAAACTTATCAGATCCCACAGGGATCACCTAAATGGATCCTCTTCCCCATTTTCAGAAAAGAGCATCAGTTAAGATGTGGAAACTACATTTGGTTTAATTATCGAAAGAGGTAGAACTAAGTTTCAAAAAGAAATCAGTGATCCTCAATTGCTTTCTACTGATGACTCACTTCCTTTTAACACAGAGAGAACACATTTTATTGAGAAGGTCAAAATGTCACTGAAGCTCATCTGAGAGAAAGGAAATAAGTTTTAGCAACTAGTTAGAAGGTAAATAAGGCAAAGTATTATTTGCAAGAACCCAGGTTGTCCTAGCTGTGTCAATTCTATACTAGACTCACTCAATAAAAGATGCCAAGTCAGCAATTTCACCTCCAGTCAAATGATAAATGATTCCTGTCTTGCTGGAAACTGACCTGGTCCTTGCTATTCCCAAAATGGAAGTGTAGCCCACATGTGCACTAAAAATTTCTAGTGACTGACGTAGATAAATGAACCGACTTGTAATTGCAGAACAGCTATTTTAGGTTAGTCCAGGGTTTGGACTACATGTATTATTTGGATTTTTTTTTTCACATACATACATACATACAAACATACACACACACATACACGTGTGTGTGTGTGTGTGTGTGTGTGTGTGTGTGTGTGTGTATAAAAAGATAATGCCTGTCTAAGTGTACAAAAGAATCAAAGGAATTACAAATCTACATCTCAAAGGAATTATATTTTGAACTTCCAGATCTAAAAATCACAGCGTTTAAAGTATAAATTTATGTCAAGCATGTATCATGTTTACTTAACATAAAGTTGATAATCTACAATGTATATCAGCAGTAAAGCAATGACCTTTTTCAGAGTTACCAGATTCATCCGGTAATCTACCAGGCTCAATCTGTGATGTGGACAGTGCAGTTCTACAAATATGGACACAGGGGAGTAATTAATATACAATTAGTACTGTATGTTCCAGGACTAATATATCAATACATTTCTTATGTTTTGTTTTCCTGAATTGTAAATTACTTTTACAATTTGAAGAATCAACTTCAGGAAAACAAAACACTAATGTAAGCACTGAGATAATGGAAAGACTGGTAATTCATTTGTTTTAATTCTCCTCTTACAAAATATCACAATGAAGCCAACTTCTGGCCAAGGAAAGCTTTATAAAGCTTCTATCCTGACCATTAAAGGCCTTTCTAAATGAACTTATTGAGTATTTGGATGTTAACATTTGTTTTTCACTTGAACTGCAATTATGGAAGTTACAAAGACAAAGTTTTGTCCTAGGGCTGGAAAGAATAGTGAAGCTGGAAAAAAAATTCTCTTTTTTCTAATACTAATTTTTCTTTGTAATTGACAGTGTAAGGCAGAACATGTCATGTGAATATCACAGCATCTTCTAGTTCCTTCACTTGGCAAAAAGAAGCAACAGATCTGTGACTTTTTGTAATTTTTAAAGTTTTAAAAATACATTTAGAGGCTGAATTACTTTATTATTATAAGGTACAGGATAAATATGGAGTCCATTCTTCCGGCCTTTTGAAAAGGTGTTAAAGACATGGCTCCATGGCCTTGATTGAGGCTCACAAAAGAGCATGTATCCTTCGGGCTGTTTAGCACCCTGAAAGCCCTCCCTTGCCTTTTAATATATATTTAATATTAATTTTAATCCATCATTGCCTTTTTAAAATTATAAATTTCAAATACTGTTTTTATGTTTTAATCTTTTTTACTAACATATGGCCCAGAATCAATCTGTGAAGCAGATGGGCAGTTTCAGAAAGAAAGAAAGAAAGAAAGAAAGAAAGAAAGAAAGAAAGAAAGAAAGAAAGAAAGAAAGAAAGAAAGAAAGAAAGAAAGAAAGAAAGATGAGAGGGACAGAACTGGAAGGCAAAGTGGCCTGCTCCCCCAAGATCTCCCTCCCTACACCAGATTTTGTTTTTTACAATGAAAGAGTAGCTTTTACAAATTATTTTTAAAAGATAACTACCTCTGTACTTTTAAGATGGCTATTTATTTATTGCTACATAGCCTATGCACAGGAATCTTCTCAACTAAGAGTCAAGCACTTGCTTGGAGTTAGATAAAGGTCAATGAATTTCAAGAGTGGGTTGGACGTTGCTTGTGGCAGTCTAAGAGAGATTTTAGGCTGATCCTCTTTTAACTCTGCCGTCAGGTTCTGCCACTCCTTGTCCTACATGGTAGTAAGTTAAAAGAGGGATCAGCCTAGAATCCCTACGTAGCCACAAGCGATCTCAGTCCAATGATATTGATACTTATATCATTCATATTTTTATTTCTTAAATACTGTCATGCCAGATATCTTAATATTCAGGATATGCCCAGTATATTTTTACATTGATAAAAATATTTCTCCACAGATTTCACTGAAATCTAATTGTCAACATTTATGTACATAGTTATAAAGAACTTTGAACTGGCTATGGTTTTCTGCCAATCCTTTACTAATGTTTATTGATTTACTGTACTTTATAATTCTATCCATGCAGCTAAAGAGAGTTAGATAAGGAAGTGCCTTATAGTTACCTTAAAACAAACAAAAAGAAAGAAAGAAAGAAAGAAAGAAAGAAAGAAAGAAAGAAAGAAAGAAAAAAAAACAAAACGCATTCTATGTAAGCAGCTCTCCTTATTTTTAATGAATGTTCTCTCCAGATAACTGCATATAAAGGATTAAAGCACTTGGGAATAAGTCCATTAATTCATTTGAAACTATGAAATGATATTTTTGAAATTAAGCAACCGAGAACAACAGAGAGCAGAGAGTCACTTTCCATCAGAGTCACTTTCCATATAAATGTGATTAATAAAAATAAAACATTAGTGCATATCACTGCTGTTTTTAGTTACAAACACAAATGTCCTGGAATTCCATTTAGTATTTGTACAAATGCAGCTGATTTTAATGTTTGCATATCCATACCTTATCCAACATATGAGGGCATATTTTGTGTATGCACATATGTAACATTTCTGAATGCATACCAAATATATAACATTATTGCGGGAGGGCTGGTCTTGTATCTTTTTTGGCACAATATTTTTTTCTCCTGCAAAATCATCCAGCAGTTGCCCGTATTAGCCAGCAGCAGTTTACATATGGTTGAAATCTTTCTTATTATTGTGAAATTTAGTGTTTTTCCCCTATTTAAATAAAAATGACTGTTCCGAATACACACTTTTTATGAAAATCTATGCCAATACAGAATCATGAAATCAAAAGCAAAGCCTAAGTACTTCTTGTGCAGCAATAATTGTGATATAGGTCATATTTATTTCATAAGTTTTATTTTATGAAATTCACAAAGCGATAGAGTATGCCACAAGCAGAGAACCAATTACTCGCTGGAGATAAGTTCAACTGTTTGAAAGAGTAGTTGGTAAAATAATTTGTCCCTTACACTACTGACCAGAAAAGAATCTGTTTCATTCACACCACACTAGATTTTTGTATACAGAGGTGCAAGTTGAAGTCAGATTTTCTTCAAGGGGGAATGATATCAATCATGTGGCCTTGGCCAACTGATGAAAAACAGCCCCAATAAAATAAAATTTAAAAATGTTGTAAAAGGCGGGCAATTGTTATGCAGTTTTCTAAATCAAAGGGTGAGCTTTTGTAGTTTAATCTGGCTTAAACTAAAAACACAAATTCGATATTATTGGAAACTTGGAATTGAGGATGTCAGATGAAATCGTGAATATAACTTATGATGAATGTAATGTTATTACTTCATGTTTACATGATAGGTACCATAATTCAATTATAAAAGCGAATACTATAGGAAGTATGATTATACCTCTTTAAAGGAGTTTCTATTAAAAATATTTTGGCATAGCACCTGTTAACATTTAGGCATGATTTCTGTTGATAATTCTTTTTTTTCTCCCTCTGAATAGAAGAGCATTTTACCTTAATCTTCAGTTAAATTCTGAAAAATTATGCTGGGAAATGAGTGGGAGAATGTGCTTTGAGTGTTGTTGGCTACAAAAAGACATTATACCAACTCCTGTGTGGGGAAGCTTTTATACAGTACAAACTTGACATTTAATAATTAGACCTGGACCATAAATGACTTTAAAAGAACAATTAAGTGATTGACAGCTATTACTGCTGCAATTTCCAGAAATGCTCAGAGTTCTTTGCAGTTACTTCTTCAGTATCATTTTATCTCTTTCAATTTTATTAGAAAGAAAGAAAGAAAATGCCGAGACAACTTTTCGGATTCTGGAAGTGTCAGAAAACAAAACAGACCAAAACATTGAAGAGTCTTTTAATTGAGTAACTTTTTCAGAATAAGTTACACCATCTAAAGACAAAACCAAGATTTCTCCTTACCTCAGCATTTGAGATTTCCTTTTTTCTGAAGTTATCAATGACAATTGAAAATGGAAGAATAAATATAATGCTACACAGTGATTGCAAACCAAATACAGCTATTAACATAAAATAAGAAATTAAAAAAACCTTTTTCTAATTTGGATATAAACTGAATTTGGTAATGAATACTGGTAAACCATGAATAGGAAATCCTTTACACTTGTAAATTAAAAAAAAGCAAATTCAGTATTATCTGCCCAATGTACTTTATGGACTTCTCCTTAGCTAGCTTTAATATCTTGCCTTCAGTCAAACTGGATACAGGGTATAACAACATCCTTCTTGTAGAGTAATCGTATTTCTGAGATCTGGAAGAATCTGAGACTCTAACTAACCCTATGTTTCTTCAAGTGTCCTTTATACAGCATCTAGTGCCTACTCTCATAATTCTATTTACTAATAGAAGTTCCACCTGTTCTGAAGACAATCGCATTTGCTGTTTTTATTGTCAGATGGGAACTCCAAGAGGGTTGCAATTTATTGTTCCTAGTTGCTATTATTCTACCCAGGGAAATACTCTAATTTAACTCCCTTGCACAAATATACAAAACTTTTATGCTTTCTATGCCGTTTTATGTTTCCTGTTAGGTCTCTTGTCGGTAATCATAACATCTATATATACGCAAACACAAATTTATACTCAGTATTTTGCTAACTCAGTGTGTTAGCATTTCAATAAGTACTTTTATGGTTTAGTAAGATTTAAGTATTTAAAATCCTTTAACATTTTGCTTTTACCATTTATAATAATTTGAAGTGTTTTATTTACTTTTATTAATCTTTCAGATGATGTTTATCTATATTAAATTTGAACTTTTTACCAAGAAGTTGAAAAAATGGTGAATGATTACCATAACAAACATTTTTGAGACAATTTCTCATATCTTTAAATTCAGCATTCAACTGCCCAAATTCAAAAGTCTTCCAATTGCAAAGGTTAGACTCCAGTTACATATACACTGATCTGGGACCAAATCAGGTAGAATTAAGTTTTACATAGGATTTCTCTCTTTGTACAGGTCATTCTTGACTTCACTTAACAACTGTCTCACTTAGCAACAGAAATTTTGGGCTCAACTGTAGTCATAAGTCAAGGACTACTTGCATCTTAAAATAAAGTAAGGAAATAATTCTATAGTATAACTTTACATTACATTATTCCAGGATATCATATTTCAAGAGGAAAAGCTATGTTGCCTAGCAAGATATGTTTCTTCATTCTTCCCAAATTTGCACACTGTTTCTTTGTTATTAAAGTAAACACATTTCATGGCATAGATGAGAATTCTTAGATGTTTAGCTTCATTAAATCTAGAAGGCTCTGAGCTGCAGAAAGCTATAACAAATAAAAAAATACTGGGCTAAACTAATACCTTAAATTAAGATAATAGACATGCCAATTAACACTCTATTTTTGTGAGTGTATGTGTGTACCTTTGAGTCATTGTTGACTCTTGGCAATTGCCTGGACTACTCCATGCAGTTTTCTGGGGAAAATTTTGAAAGTGGTTTGCCATTCTTATACTTAGCTATCTGGGAGTAAGCCAACTGATAAATTCTAAGAATTGCATTTAACTATAACATTGAAGGCTGGGCACTGCAGTATGCAGTGATCTTGATTTGAAAGGCAAAATGTGATTTGGATTTTGAATAGGTGTACATACAAAACTTAATAGGCCTATATTAAAGCAACTGCCTTCTACACTTTTCAGTACATAATCCTGGAAAAATCTTTTTGGTTTAAAATATTCCTGAAAGGAGCTAAACACACATTTATATGTCCTCCAAATCACATTTAAAATCCAGCTAACTTCGCAGCCATGTAAAATAGTTATGTTAATGTTTTCATGAGGCATGATAGGAAACATATTGACACTTTCAATATGTTGGAGAAGACTTCTAAATGACAACCAAGAAAACAAGTGAATGGCTCATCAAACAAATGTAGAATATTCACTGGAGATAACAAATGATTAGGCTGACATTCTCACAAATCATCAAGCTCAAATTACCAATAGTTCAGACATATTATTATAACAAGACCTAGTTCTCTAGAGTAGCCTCTAATGTTGGGAAAGATGGAAGGAAAGAAAAGAAAAGGGTAACCAGCAGCAGGATGGATGGACTCAGGGTAGCAATGAGTCCACAACTGGAAGACCTAAAAGTCCAGATTAAAAACATAATGGAGCCCCTCTTTGAGGAAGATGGGTGGTTTAAAAATATGAAATAAAGAAATCTATGTGGTTGGTAGAAATCAGGACCATTTTGATGGCATCTAGTTAATCAATCAAATAGCATCTAATACTCCAGGCAATTATTCTTAAAAGTTTTATCATCAGTGCACATATTTGGATTAATTAAAATCCTAAAACTCATTCATTAAATAAAAACAAACAAACAAAGGAGACTGAAGTAACCTTACCTGATCATGAAGTTTTCTGAATACCTTTGAACAAATCACTTGCAGGACACATAATTTTACTGCTAACTATATGTTCTCCCTCGAGCTGCGAGGATCATCCAGAGAGTGGGAGGTGCTCCAGTCTGCGTCTGTGTAGGCTGAGCTTAATTAGTAGGGAACGCTCCGCCCTCTGTCACATGGTCCCTTGTAGCGTTCCCAGTTTATGCTCAGCCTTTGCAGAGTTAGGCTGTGTGTTTTGATTGTGCTTCCCACTCTTTGGCTGATTCAAGCAGGATAATATTTCAGTTACAGGTTTGATTTAAGCTTATTATTTCCTTAGCCTCTGCGCATCTGGGGGTGTCTTGAGACTTAGGGGTGTGCGTTTTCGCCCCCAGGGGGCTGAGCGGGCGGCTTAGCAGCGCTTAGTGCTAACCCCCCCCCCGCTCTCTGCCGTTTTTTCTTTTTCTTTCATTCCTGCCTTGCTGTCCTTGTGCCTTTCTAAGGTCCGGAGCCTTTTTTATTCTGGTTTTCCCCCCACTAACGCCAATCGCCCAGACAGAGGCGATTTCAGCGTCCTCGCCCTCGTGGCTTGCAGGACGCACCCGCCCTGAGCCGCCCGCTTTGCCTTTTACTTTCGATTTCCAGGCGGCCGCCATTTTGGGCACCGCCTCGTGGCCAGGTGACATTTTGCAGGCCTCCTATTGCTGCGACGTTCTGCTGGCCCTAGGCTTAGGCTCCCAGGCCTAGTAGGGCTGATCTCTCTATCTCCCTCTCCCAGAGGGAAAAAAAGCTGTTTTTTTACTCTTTACTCTGTTATTTGTTGGTGTAAGTGTTGGCTTCCGCAGCAGAACTCAGGGTGGGGAATTAGAAAAGCAGCCACTCCCTCCCTGAGGGGGGGCAAGCTGCCTGAGGCCTTGTATTGCTGGCGTTGATTTGGCTGATTGGCTTCTCTTCCTTTTACCAACTGCCAGGTTGTTATTCAGTCTAATACAGAATATCTTCATATTTCCTTACATTGGTATTCCAATCTCATTCAATTGGCATTTTTCTCTCTCTCAGATTTGCTTAGAGAGACCTAGCTTCCATCACTGTCGCTGCAGTGTGTTTTCCTGGATCCTTATCCTGGTGGGATACAATTGTACATTAAAAGTCTATATCTGTGGCAGTTTTAAAAAAATTTTTTTTTTCCTTTTTTGGTCATATTTTCAGATTATTCATTGCAAATTCCAAAAGGGGGCGCGGGCCAGTTTCTGGATACCCGGCCTTACCCAGGTCGTATCCTAGGCGTGCCAACCGCCTGTACACACATATATATTTCTATATATATTCATTTTGATACTTCTGTTGTTTTACCATGGCAGATGATAACCCTAACTCCCGCCATTCTTTGAAGGCGAAATCTAAGTCCCACCATGTGCGCAGACAGGCTAAGGAAACCTCCCAGGAGACTTCTAAGGCCTCTCAAAGGGACGCTTTAAGGCGTCATAAGGCACTAGAGAGGGAGTTCGATAGGCGCTCTAGGGTGACTCAACCATCACCCTCAGCCGCCCCTTCTACTTCCAGGCACCCCCCCCTCCAGTTTGTTCCCGTCTCTCCAGGCACAGCTCATACCAGGAGTCTCACACCCCTGGACCAGCTACCAGCCGGATGCCTGAAGCAACCTTCACTCCCACGGCCGCTGGCCTGAGACAGGAGGACCCGCCCACGATCGAGATGCCTGAGTACATGAAAACTTGGATGGAGCAGGCTATTCGACAGGGGATAGCTCAAGGCATGCAGCAGATGGCCGGATCGAGCCTTCTTCAGACAGCTCCCGCGCAAGAACCGGTGCCTACTAGGTCCATGCCCACCCTGGACCCTGCTCCTGGTCAGGTACCCTCCCGGGGGGCCAGCCCTCTTCCAGAAAGGGAACCGGAGGAGGGAATGGAAATTTTAGACCAATACAGGGAGGAGGAGGAGGATCTTGAATGGGGATCCACCTTCCATGGGGAACCCTTTTCAGATTTAGACCCGATGGAAGCAGAGTTGTCGGAGGACGAGGGCCTTACCCCTGACCAGCCTTCCTTTGTGGGGTTATTCAAGCCCCACATGTTCAAGTCCATCTTGTTCAAGGCCCTCAGGACTTCGGGCCTGGCCACTCAACTTCCCCCTGTCCCCCACTCCTCTGGGGAAGAACCGGAGGACGCAATGTTCAAGCAGCCCGTGGTGGCCGAGGATGTGATTCCCGCTCCTCCCATTTTCCACGATCTGGTTTCCAACCAGCTGGGTTTTACAGGGGCTCCCCCGGCCCCATCCACACAGGATAAGAGGTTCTTTAACCTCGAACCATGTTTCTGCTCCCTCCTCAATACCCCGGAGGTGGACGAGCCCATTGTTGGTCTCGCCTCTTCCTCCTCCCCGAGTGACCCCCTGGAGGCCCTCAAACCCGAGGATAGGAGATCTGAATTAGCCTTGCATCGGGCTCATCTAGCCGACGCCTGGGCAATTAGATCGGCCACCGCAGCCTCCTTCTTTACCAGGTCCTCTATCCGGTGGTTCCATCAACTGAAGTCCCACATCCCTCCAATATACGGGCGCTGCAGGACATAGCCAAAATCACAGTGATGGCAGAGTTCTCAGCTGACGCCACGTACCATTCGGTTAAATTCGCCTCCCGGGCGTTAGCATCCCAGGTCACTGCCCGCCGCCTGCTCTGGCTCAAACCATGGCAGGCGGACGTGAAGAACAAGGTAAAGCTGGCCTCCGCCCCCATTAAAGAAGCTCTTTGGGCCGGCCCTGGACCCTCTCTTGGCCGAAACTAGGGGAAAGAAGAAATTCCTTCCTCCTCTTTTTCGGAGGCCTGACTCCTGAGCCCCTCAGTCCTTTCGAAGAGGATCCTCCCGGTCCTTCTACCAGTCCCCCTTCTCCCCCAGGTACCCGAGACCTCCCTCGTATAGAGCATCATATTCCCAGGATCGTTCCGACTCGAGCGATCGAAATAGGAGGGGCGGAGGATTTAAGCGTCCCTTCAGGGGTTCCGGGGAGACCCTTCCGGCGCTCCAAATGAATCCTGTCTCTTTCCCCCATTGGTGGTCGGCTGAGGCATTTCGCCGACCTGTGGGATTCTACCACTTCTGACAAATGGGTCAGGGACTCCATCAGGTTTGGACTGGAGTTCAACTCTCAACCTCCCGAGTTCTTCATGTCATCTCCCCCCTCTAGGGACCCCTCCAAACACAAATTAATGGATTCGGCCATCCATCACTTACTCTCCATCCAGGCCATCCAGCCAGTTCCCCCCTCTCAGCGAGGGCAGGGTTTCTATTCCCACCTCTTCGTGGTTCCCAAGTCCTCGGGGGGATGGAGGGCTATCCTGGACCTCAAACGGCTCAACCGCTTCCTAACCCTCCGCAAATTCAAAATGCACACCCTCCAATCCATTTTGCAGGGTACCAGGCAAGGAGATTGGCTATCTTCTATAGACCTCTCTGAGGCATACCTCCACATCCCAATTCGGCCTTCACACTTTAAATTCCTTAGATTCTGTTACAATCACCATCATTTCCAGTATGTGGCCCTTCCCTTTGGGTTAGCCTCCGCTCCCAGAGTTTTCACTAAGATCCTCGCAGCCCTGGCAGCTCGCTTAAGGGACTGCCCGGTCCGTCTCCACTGCTATCTGGATGATATCCTCATCCTGTCCCATTCACAATCCCAAGCAGAGCTGGACACTATGACTACCCTCTCCGCCCTCCACACCCATGGTTTCCTGGTCAACCAAAAAAAGAGCCAACTGGTCCCTTCTACCCGAATTGCACACTTGAGGGCCATCATTGACACGGTGCAGGAAAAAGTGTTCCTTTCCCCGGAAAGGCTCCAGAGTATTCTAAATTCAATTCAGGTTATTCGACGATCAAAGAGGCTTCTCTATTAGATTTGTCTAAATTACTGGGAAAAATGGTTTCATGCATCTCTATTATTCCTTGGGCCCGTCTTCATACCAGGTCCCTGCAGTGGCTCCTGCTTCCGTTTCAAAGGTCCGGCAGAAGCAACTCAAAATCATCCATCAAGGTACCTCCACAGGTCCTCTCGTCTCTCCTCTGGTGGACCAACCCTGCCATCAACAGGGGTCATCTCTTCAAAGATCCCCAGTGTCTCGTCATCACCACAGATGCCAGCCTGAGCGGCTGGGGCGCTCACATTCAGTCCCTTACAACACAGGGCAAATGGTCCCATGCAGAGCGGGCCTGCAGCATAAACTGGCTGGAGCTCCACGACATCCACCTGGCCCTGCGCCACTTCCTGCCTCAGGTACGCGGGCGGCACGTCCTTATTCTCACGGACAACGTTACCGCCAAGGCCCATGTCAACAGGCAAGGCGGGACCCAGTCTATTCGGTTGATGAGAGAGGCCGAGAGACTCTGTCGTTGGGCGGAGCGTCACCTCCTCTCGATCAAAGCAGAACACATTTCGGTGCCTCAAACACCCGAGCGGACTGGTTAAGCAGGGCCACCGTGGACCAGTCCGAGTGGCACATTCATCCATCCCTTTTCAGGGAGGCGACCATGATCTTCGGTCTCCCGTTAGTGGACCTCTTTGCATCCCCCGCAACACCCAGCTTCCTCGGTTCTTCTCCAGATTCCCTTCCCCCGGGGCTGAGAATCACGACGCACTTTGCTGTCCGTGGCCCCCAGGACTCCTGTACACCTTCCCCCCGTTAGCTTTGCTTCCCAGGGTCATTCAGAAACTGATCCAGGAGAAGGCAGATCTGATTTTAGTGGCCCCCTATTGGCCCAGGCGACCGTGGTTTGCGGACCTCCGCAACCTTTCGGTGTCTCCCCGTGGAGAATCCCTCCGGACAGGATCTCCCTGTCTCAGGGGCCCATTCAACATCCGGAGCCCCAATGGCTCCAACTAACCGTGTGGAGGTTGAGCGGGAAAAGTTGAGGAAGGAGAATTTATCTGACCAGGTCATTAGCACAATCCTGGCCACCAGACGGCCTTCAACCAATCAGATATACGATGCCACCTGGGTCAGCTTCTGCAGGTGGTGCCATTCATCCATGGTCAATCCGCTCTTGCCTTCGGTGGCCCAGATTCTGAATTTTCTCCAGGATGGGCTCAAGAAAGGTCTCTCTCCTAATACCCTGAGACGCCAGGTAGCGGCCCTCTCAACCGTCGTCTCTGGTGACAATCTGGGTCCCCTCTCTCACCATCCCCATATCAGGGCTTTCCTAAGGGGGGCTACTAATCTCCGTCCCCCTGTTGTGCACCGGTACCCAACTTGGGACCTTAACAAGGTCCTAGTGGCCCTCACCAAACCTCCTTTCGAACCCATTAGAGAATCCTCTCTCCAAATTTTGACCTTTAAGGTAGTATTCCTGGTGGCAATTACCTCGGCTCACCGATTTCGGAGATTGCTGCCCTTTTGGTGAGAAAGGACCTCTGTATCTTCCATTCCGATCGGGTGGTTCTACGCCCCGACCCGGCCTTCTTGCCCAAGGTCAATTCAGCCTTCCACAGGGCTCAGGAGCTTACACTCCGAACTTTTGTCCCAATCCTTCGTGGGAAAGGGAGAAACGATGGCACACCCTAGATGTGAGGCGGGCCCTCGCATATACATTAACCGCACACAACCCTTTAGAAGGTCAGAGTCTTTGTTTCTCTCCTTCCAGCCCAAGTCCTTAGGCCACAAGGTGTCCCCTTCCACCATCGGGTGATGGATCAGAGCCACCATCGCCAAGGCTTATTCGTCTCAGGCCTTGCCGGTTCCCAGTTGGGTTACGGCGCATTCCACTAGGAGTGCGGCCACCTCTGCGGCCTGGGCCACCCAGGCTCCAATCTCAGACATTTGTCGGGTCACCACCTGGGCTTCCCCTCCCCTTTCATTAGGCACTATAAGATTGACATCTTTGCGTCAGCTGAGGCCTCGCTTGGTGACGAGTCCTCCAGCGGGTCATTGAGGACCCAGGAAGCTTCCACCCCAGACGGATTCCTCCGTAGGACAGCCAAGCTTTGGTATGTCCCACGCTCTGATGATCCGAGCAGCTCGAGGAGAATGGGCGTTGGTCTTACCTGACACGCCATTTCTAGTCGAGCTGCGAGGATCATCCAGCCCCACCCTTTTTTTTTTTCCGTCTGGGGAACCTTGTTTCAGCCACTGATACTTTAAGTCTAGTTAGTTGAGAGTTAGACGACTTTCCTCCTCTCTCGACTTCGCATAAACTGGGAACGCTACAAGGGACCACGTGACAGAGGGCGGAGCATTCCCTAATAATTAAGCTCAGCCTACACAGACGCAGACTGGAGCACCTCCCACTCTCTGGATGATCCTCGCAGCTCGACTAGAAATGGCGTGTCAGGTAAGACCAACGCCCAATTTATTGATCCAGTCCAGAATCTTTTAGGCCCAGGAGTTCTTCAGACAAAAAGCTCAGTATATACAACTCATGTGATGCGAAAAGAGTCCGAACTTGAAAAAAGGTCAGCTCTATCTCTTCCAGACTGTTAGGATTAAGATCTCTGCCCTTTTTGGCACTTAATATCAAATAGTTGGGTTTGTCCTTCTTCTAGAAACACAGGGCCAGTGCTTGATTCTGCTGTGGTTGTGGATTTGATTGAATGACCAATTGAAACTGGGGAAACAGCTTCATGACAAGCTGGGGCCACGATTAAGCAACATTACTCATTAAACAGTACATGAGGGATGTGGAGTGCAAAGTGATATAGGCAGATTCTGAAATTGCCAGTGGACAATATATGTATATAGTACTTCCTCAAACACTGCAAAATTAGTCTATTCAAGGCATAGAAAGCTTTTACTTTGGTAAGGTATGGTGTTCTTCTCTTGGTGGTACAAGCTGGGAAATATAAAACCATCGCCTACCCAGATGTCTGCCCCTTTTCATCATATTATATTATTTTTATATATTCTATTGTTCTGTGCTGGCATTTGGCCATTTTAAAAAAAAAATCAGATTCATGTTAAACCATTTCACTTCTGTTCAAATAAGGCTTTAGACCAGCTTTCTAAACATCAATCAGGTAAGATAGTTTGTTCTCTGATTGTTTAGATTCTGCTAGTTCTATTTTTCGGAATAATTCCTGCCTGTTCACATCTGACACCCTGTAGTTTACCTGATCATAACTTGTGACCTTTTTGCTGATTTCTGGCAAAAAGTGCCCATTAGGGAATCTGGATTTGCTTCATGATCCTAGTGATTCACGTAACAAGCAACCATAAAAATTGTCTTAAAATTGGGACTGACTTGATTTACGACTGCAATGATTTATGACACAAATTCTCATTCCCATTGTGTTTTGTCAGTCAAAGACTACCTGTAATGATGTCTCTCAGGTCAGGTACCAAGATTACACCATTTCCATCCAAATGCAATAGCATGCTGAAAAGTTTCAAATAACTCCTTTTTAAAGTCAACAAGCATCCTTGTCTTTTCTTTAAATTTATTAAGCACTTTTTAACAACTTTACTATGATTTGCATTCATAGGGCAACCTTAGCTCTAAATATAGCTTCAATCTATCCTAAATAGATGCTTTATTGCTCAAATCAGGAAAAGAGCATTGTTGACTGGAATGCAGTTAAGCAAAAGACTTTCACAAAATACTGATTGAAATATTATTACAGTATTTCATATTTTTATTTAATATGCTCTGTCGTAAGCGTGGCATAAGGCCTACATTTTATGATCCATAGATTGGCAGTCTAATGTTCAGAGATTAGCTCCATTACCTGTATCACAAAAAGAAACATGTCAATATACCAGAGATTATAGTGTATAAAAATATGCAACAATTGAGGAAGGAAAACAATATGCAACTGGTAGAAAATATATGAAAGGGGTGTCAACTCACATCGTAATGGCATTGTCATGTAACATATCATGACTTTCCCCCCTTCACTAAACCCAGCATGGGCGTGGCCAGTACATGACACATCCAGCCCATGGGCCACAAGTTTGACAGTCCTGATATATGGATATCTCAAACAAAGGCATAGCTGATTGGCAGGATGGTAGAGTTTATTTTTTGCAGCTCCTACTAAGCTCCCATGCACAGTTGTAAAAATGCATGGAAAGAACAGAAACTTAGATTTTACCTGCCCCTTCCTTTTTCCATCTGAAGGAGAGACTGTATCTCGGTTTGCTTGAATGCAGCTTGTGGGACAATCCAGAATTATAAACTAATACAGAATGTGCAATATATATATATATTTCCCACACTTCTAGTAGACTTTCTCATTTCATAGTTTTAGTTCATGTTGTGTTTATTACTACAGTTCTTAGTAAATGCTATATGGAAAAGCTTTCCAGCTTCCAAACTCCTTTTCCCCCCTTTGTTAAATTTTTTTTTGTAGTCTGTGAAGATGAAAAGATAGATTTGAAGCAAAAGTGCATGATTTTATGCAATGATGTCCGTTTATCAACAGTTTCAATGGTGGTTGCATGTTGCTTCATTGCCAAAAGACAGACTTGTGGAACAGAATGCTGACTTTCAGAGCCAGGATGAGTTAAGAGCCATTAACTCTTGGAAGAAAACACAGCTTTGCTTTTGTTTCAGATAAGCTGGTATAAAACCAGGAAAAAGTGGATAACACTAAAATTTGGAGCAGATTCTGAACTGGGGCAAAGAACTCATATGCTTAATCCCTTGACCATTCTCTTCCCTAAAATTATTGGGATAGAGAATATAAATCAGCATTCAATGTCTGTGAAATGTCAAAGTCACAATTAGTAAATTCAACTAAATTTAACTTATTAACTTACTAATATTTTCTTTCAGAAGTAAGATAATTTACTGTAGTATCCCTTCTAGTTGCATAATACTGAAATTCTCCTATATACCTGTTGGCAATACCAATTTATTTAATATTTGAGCCTTTGAAGAAAAGGCAAAGTGAAGTACAATAATCTGTTATGAAATATTATGATTTAGCTCTCCAGGCCATATTGTAAAAATATGCACATTTTAATTGAGCATGCACACAGAAGTCTGCAAAAAGATAATAAATTGTGATCGTGAGACCATAAATATGGATAAGAAAGGTTGTGAGGGACCCTTTAGACATAGCTCTAAATTAACATGAAGATGGATTCTTCCAAAATGAAAGAGGGGAAGAGAAGGAAGAGTCAATTTGCTCTCGAGGAAATTGCTTTGGCATGAATAAAATGGTCTGGAAACAGAATAATTTGCTTAGGGTCACCCTGCTCCATTAGCCAATTAATACCGTAGAAAGGGTAACTAGAAAATGGTGTCAGCCAATATACCCATTGGTTAAAAGGGAGATGCATTCGTCTCTGGGTGGATTTGCTGATTTGAATATCCCATAGGACTGGGGTCAGCAACCCGTGGCTCCAGAGCCGCATGTGGCTCTTTCATCCCTCTGCTGAGACTCCCTGTTGCCAGTCAATAAAAGGAAAAAGGATGCTGAGCTAGGAGGAGAGTGTATGGTGGGGGAACCGGACTTCCAGTCAGCTCCAGAATTGAACAGGGGCTTCCAGTTAGGGCCTTTGTGGTTCTTTGAGTGTTTAAGGTTGCCAACTCCTGCCATAGGATAATAAATAGAATAGAAAATAAATAAAGGCTACATGCCCTTAGGTGCACTCTTGTAGCCTCCATCCTGTTTAAACCTTCACCTCTTTTCTGGGGCTCAATGCAGGTTCATAAACTGTGACCACATAAAATATCTATCTTAATAGCAATTTTCTTAAATAAAATTACTAATGAACATGTGACAAGATATTGGAAATGAATAAACTTTTCAAGTGCCTTTACGCAGCATCCACAATAATTCTAACAAAATATATTGTAACGTCTGCAAAATATATTGCTTCCTTCCCCTTTAGTGAACTTCATTTTAAAAAAAAGTCTAAAAATTATTTACTAAATTGGAGTAGCTTCATTAAAAAATAAACCCATTATTAGGTTAATATGTTTTACTGTCACAGTTTTTTTTAAAACAACCCTGTAATCTCTTGTATCGGGGTGGAGTTGGGATGACTCCATAGAGCTGACTGTTTACTAGCCAGATGCCCTTCCTGATGCCTATGCGGAGTTAGCAGCAGATATTTTGTTGGGGCAACTTCTGTAAATGGCTTAGAGAAGGCTGTAAAGCACTGTGAAGTGGTATATAAGTCTAAGTGTTATTGCTATTTTCTCTTTGCGCCTAGAGAGAGAAATATCTGCCGCTACCTAGGATCAAACTCTCCTGATTGGAGGTGAGAGCTCCACCTCTAGGCCACCAAAACACTCTTTATTAGCACACGATAATTTATTTACTTGGTTTACAAAGCCAGATACACCAAATAATGTGTCACTAAACAGTAGAAAGTTTACTATGGACATTAGAAGTGAGAAAATATTTTAGTTATTTAAAATGGTATAGCTTCAACACTCTACATAACAAAGGGCACCAAAAGATAATACCTACTTGTCTAAATGTCTGTATAGAAAGAGACATATTAGTAAAAAAGGAAGTTTCAAAGTACTAAAGTATAATTAAGGGCATCCTCACTTACAGTTCAAGCTGCTCCTTTCCCGTGCTTATGCTGTTTAATGCTAAATCAGCTTCAAAATATCAGACTGTGATATTTTGGCATCATTTGGCAAGAATGTATCCTATTCATTTTAGTGTAATGACTACAACTAAGGACATTCAAATATTATTAAGATTTACATTTTCTTTTATGAAATTCTGAAGCACAATGAAAGCAAACTCCAGATCCACAGTTATTAAACCAGGTTTTCCATCCTTGACAACTTTAAGACAGTGGACTTCTACTCCCAGAATTCCACAGCCAGACTGGAGTATTCTGGGAGTTAAAGTCCACCTGTCTTAAACTTGCCAAGGTTGGAAAACCCTGGATTAATCAATCTCCCCCTTTACTCAGCTATAATTTCTCCCACTGATTTCAAAGGAATTAAATCCAACAAATTTACTGTAATCTAAATCCAACCCAGTGATCAATTTCTCAAGTTTACCACATGATTGTCAATTTACAATAATATAAATTGACCCTTCATTATATTCTATATATTATTATATATATTCGTTATATTATATGGAAGATGTACAAAAGCAGTGAGATAGCTAGAATTCTGGAAGCCCAATTTGAAGTCCTCAGTGTGTCTTAAATAACTTTAAATGGAATTGCGATATAATATTTTGCTTTTTGGTCTAAACAAATATTTCCCCCCATAATTTCTTCCAGCTTTTCAACCTAACTGTTTGACAATTAAATGGAATGCTATGGAGTAAAAGCAGGATACACTCACAAAGGTTAAGGCAGTAAAACATTACCTCAAGTAAAGGAGTCAAACTGGAATTTGCATCCTGCATTAGTGCTTCATTACCACTTCAAAGAAACATTCTTTCTTTCAAAGCCTTTTACCCTCACAACAGAACACACAAGTGTCAAACAGTCTTCCAAACCATTCAATCAATCACTAAAAATACACCTGCCCGGAGGCACTTGCAAGACATAGACTGGCATGGAAATTGTTTTGGAATTTGGAATAATAATGTACTGTAACCTCAAAACAGAGCAACTGGGATGAGTCTTCTGTTAGTCATACTGCCTACTTATGGTTTCATTTTAACCTTCCTTTCTCATATTAGAATTTAAGAAAGGGCTTTCTTAACTCAACTTTCTCCTTTCTAGTCACCAAGTGACCATTCAGCCCATGTTTACTAATTCATTTTCCATTTTTAATACATTTATTTTCTAATCCTTCAGTAAAATTGTTAACAGATGATCAAAAAGCCAGTGAAATAAAAACATCTTAAAATTCCAGATTTGCCTTTAATGGGAAGCCTCACATAGAGCATGCATTTAAACAAGGCAGTACTTGTTTTCCTGAGAAAGGATTGGAGCTGATACAAAAATCCAATTGGATAAAGGAATTCATGGACATTGTCAAGATACCTGTGCTTTCACAGACAGCAAAAAATTTAGGAAGAATTCTAATCCTCTAACTTTCTCCCATTATCTGCAAGAGTTGTTCAACAACAAAATGGCCTTCTGCATAGCAATTTGTATACCATAAAAATACGAGGTTCCATGTACAATGGGAGGGGGTGCGATGACTTAGTGGTTAAAGATACTAAGTTGTCAGCTGGAAAGCTGACAGCCTGGGTTCGAGACCCAGGCGATAGGTAAGCTCCCATTACTTGCTGCAGCTCCTGCCCATCTAGCAGTTGGAAAGCATGTAAATGCAAGTAAATAAATACATATCACTTCAGTGTAGCCTTCCATCACCTCGGCACATAGCATATGTAATGTCTCCGGACAACGCTGGCTCCTTAAACTAAGAAATAGAGATGAGCATCACCTCTTAGATCCAAACATAACTGGACAGGAAGTGGGCAAATACAGTGGGCAAATACAAACTTAATATTGATTAACCAAACTTGGGTGATTCAAAGCAAGACATATATTCCGTGGTATCCCATCATAGTAAAACTTTAATCATGATCATATTTCCAATATCCTTCTTGGAAAGCCCACTGAAACACACACAGTCACCATAAGTATAGGCCATGGTGGCGCAGTGGTTAGAGTCCGGTACTACAGGCTACTTTTGGCTGCCAGCAGTTCAGCAGTTTAAGTCTCACTGTCTCAAGGTTGACTCAGCCTTCCATCCTTCCGAGGTGGGTAAAATGAGGACCCAGATTGTTGGAGCGATATGCTAACTCTATAAACCGCTTAGAGAGGCTGTAAAGCACCATGAAGCAGTATATAAGTCTAAGTGCTATTGCTATAATCATTATACAATGCTTTTCCCAGTATTCCAAAGCACAACAAATACTAGTAACTTGATTCTGGTATCTAATTAAGTCAGGGTTTGTTAAGTATGTCACAGTTGATGAATTCACAAAGTACATTACACCATAAACCATAGATTACAAATTACAGAGTAATCAAATGTTGCCTAAGCATGAAGTATGTTTAGTTTCAATGTACGCAATTGTGTAAACCCAGCCAAATGGTTACTAAATCCATCTGGTCAGTGAAAGAGGCAAATGTAAATGGATTTTCTGGCTCATTCTAAAGGGACATACCAAGGAGGAAATTTCTATTGAATCAGTCAGGACTTAATATTTCTAGAGATGGGGTGTTCTATTTTCATTTTGGATTAGGCTGTTAATTAACATACAAACTCTTCATTTCATGCTCAGATTGAAGGGGAAAATAAAACAGTATAAAACCTATGGTAATTCGGTGCAAGTTTTAATCCAACAAATGACAAAATCTATCCGTGTGTGTGTGTGTAAAACACACACACACATAACATGTTATGCATAATTACATTATATGTAATTTATAATGAGGCTAAAACATCAGAACATCTATTTTACATATTTTTGTGTACTTTTGGTAGTCAAAAGCTAGGACCTATTTTCACATATGTTTGTTTTTACATAGTGCTGAAACTGTATGAACGAACTGGCAGTCCTTCCATTTTTTAAACATAGTTATACCATAGATATAAACCAAGAAAAACAAATCTAAATCCTTAGCAATGTAAACAGAAAGAGCAGGGCCCACTCCCCCAATACTGTTTTTTCCAAAACTACAGTCAATTTGTGTGTTGATAAAAGTTTCTCCAAGATGCAGAAAATGGTTCACTGAGTCATAATTTAAACCTTTATTTAGGGAAGACTCTTAACCAAGACTAGACTATAAGAAGCCTTTTAGATATTCTGCACAACAATTTCTATAAACTGTGATAAGAGGCCCCATTGGCTTAGGTTTATGAAGTTTTATTCCAGGACATTTGGATGGAACTTTGCTCCCTAACCATTTTTAGCATCTCAGCACTAAGTAACTGGCTTAGAGCAGTGGTCCCCAACCTTTTTTGTGCCGCGGCCCGGTACCGGCATCACAAAATCATCCACGGCCCGGTACTGGCATCAGCACGCATGGCAAGGCGAGCCGAGCGACTGGCCAGCCAGCCGTCCCCCGCTTCTCCCCTCCACCTTCAACTCCTCCTTTGTACCTGTGTCGATGGGCTTCGCGACAGCTTTGGGACGGTCGCTCGGCTCGCCTTGCCATGCGTGCTGAAAGAATCCTCGCACCTTAGTTTTGTTTGAAGCCGCCCCCCCCCCGATGAAACTAAGGCGCGAGGATTCTTTCAGCACCCAAACGCCGCTTTCTACCCAGAAAAGCTCACCGGAAGCACTTTTTCATCAAAACAAGATGGCGTCGCCCAGCAAACCAGCGGCCCGGTAGAAATTGTTCCACGGACCGGTCCCGGTCCCCGGACCGGTGGTTGGGGACCCCTGGCTTAGACGATGACACAATGTAAAAACAAACCTACTAAAACCTACTATAGCAAGATGTTTCAGCCAGTGGATATACAAGATGAATACCTATCTCCAATGTTATTTGGCCAACTAGTCCTGATAGAAAATTATTTCCACAGAGAATTATAGACCTGAAAGGAGCTGCTTAGACCATTAGACTCAATCCTACACTCCATATTGGAATCCAGGTTAAAGCATCCCAGACATATGGCTATATCTTCACTTGAACACATGGAATTAAGATAAACCCACCACTTCTTTGAATGACTAAATCCATTATTAATATTAGGCTCTTACTCTAAGATATTGTAAGGCACACAATCATCAAAATAAATATTACTCCTTTACATATTTAAGTCTACAACATTTGATTTTTGTCTCCTATGTGAAAATGTTGTAATTGTATCTATAAAAGATCACTGCACTCTAGCAGTGATTAGAGTTTATTGGCTATATACTATAGCATAATTGTTTTTTATTAAATTGAAGGAAACTTAAGCCTAGGCTTTGATCCAGCTAAGAATTTGAACAGAGATTATGAATCCTCAAAGTCAGAAAGATTAGATTAGATTATTTAAAGCATTTTGATAGCCAGATACACAGGATTATATTTTATTGCATTTAACAATAAAACTTAACAGCAGGATTTACATACATTTTTAAAGTTAAATTCAGACTCTTTTCATACTATAAAACATTTGGAACAAAAAATAGCCCATTTATTCACAATACTTACGTGAAACATGCCGTTAAATAGTAGTAAGAATTAATATTATTAGTACAGAATTTTAATTTGTCCAGAAATTGTTTATCATTTTTATATTGAAACAGAACAAATTACTATTATAAAACTGAAGTATCAATTGCAACACAGTTCAGATTTTGCAAAAAAAAATGTAGGGTTTAAGGCTGCATTTCTATGCAGATATTCCTGTGACTAAATTCTCTAGACATAGCAGGACCTTCTTCTCAGTAAATGTAAGGTTTTTGTCTACATATAAACACACTGCTTTCACAAATGACAGAGCAGAAGCCTGGTAAGCCAAAATTAACTGTATAAACAACCACTATGACACAAATATCACAACCTAAAGTTTGAAATGCTAAAAACTGCTGTGTATATGTTTCCTGCTTTATAGTAATATGAGAATTTTGCCCTATGACAATACAAGCAAATTGAAGAACTGGCAATTTTCACAGATGAACAGAAATTAAATGTTTCCCAAACTTGGGGAAAAAGGTAATTGAGAAGAAAAGACACAATGTAGTACATGTATTCCTCGACTTACGACTACAATTGAGCCCAAAATTTCTGTTGGTAAATAAGACAGTTGTTAAGTGAGTTTTGTCCCCTTTCATGGCCTTTCTTGTCATGATTGTTAAGTGAACAGTTGCAGTTGTTAAGATAGTAACACAGTTGTAAACTGAATCTGGTTTCCCCATTGACTTTGCTTGTCAGAAGGTCACAAAACTGATAACATGACCCTAGAACACTGCAATTGTCTTAAGTATGAACCAGTTGCCAAGCATCTGAATTTTGATCACATGACCACCAGGATGATGCAATGATTGTGAATGTGAAAAACAGTCATAAACCACTGCTGTAACTTCGAACAGCCACTAAATGACTAATTTTCCCATGTTCTTCTTTTGTTGTACTTGTGTTTTGGTCTGTGACCGCAAATAAAGTATTATTATTATTATTATTATTATTATTATTATTATTATTATCATCTAGATGAACTGTTGTAAGTCAAGCACTATCTGTATTGGTGTTAGTGAATGACTGTTTCTAAAAATACAATGTTGTAAGAGAAGAGTCATGGTAGCATTCTTTTCCGACTAACAAATTTTATTAAGCTTTTATGGAAATGAAGCACTAGCTATCATTGCCCAGTAACTCTGGACAGGTGAGGAGAAAAAAAATCCAATTTTAATGAATTCTGTGAGGTCCGATGAATCTTGCTCTAGGGTACTGAAGGAACCAGTGAAGGTAATCCCAGAACTTCCAAGTATATTCTTTGATCAAAAATAGTAAAGTCTTAGAAGATCACAGGAAAGCTAAATAGAGAAAAGGAAGACATATGAATTTACAGATCTGTCTGTAATAGCTTCATACCTATTGTGGGCAACAGCGGTGGGATTCAAAATTTCTTACTACCAGTTCTGTGGGCATGGCTTGGTGGGCATGGCTTGGTTGGCGTGGCATGGGAAGGTTACTGCAAAATCCTATTTCCTCCCCACCCCACTAACCTGCTTTCCAGCTCTGTTCTCCTGTGCAGGGCAACAAAAGAAGACCCAGCCTATCAGCTGGGACTCGGGATGGGGCGGGGTCAATTGGAGGTGGTATTTGCCGGTTCTCCAAACTACTCAAAATTTCCACTACTGGTTCTCCAGAACTGGTCAGAACCTGCTGAATACCACCTCTGGTGGGCAATGTGTTTGAGAAGCATGTTTGTGAGAACAGTCGTAGGAGTGCAAAAATCACAAGCCAGCATGGCTTTATCCCAAGAGTTCATAAACTAACTTTATCTCCCTTTAGATAGAGTCACTAACTTATTAGATTAGAGGAATGTTGTGGACACAGTGTGCTGTGATCTCAAAAAAGCACTAGGTAAAACCTTTTATTACCTCCTCATTAAGAAAATGTTAAAGCTATATGAGCTTAGATAATACATCTGATAGACGGATTCACAATTAATTGAATGACCATCCCAGAGAGCACTCAGAACCAGTTTCTATTAGCTTGATGAGCAGTATGGATTTTGGATTTTTGTCCTGGGTTTTACGCTCTGCAACATTGTTATGAACGATTTGGATGAGGCAATTATCAGATCTGCAGATACATAAAACTATAAGAAGTGGGCAACATTTTAGAATGGAAAGAGATTTTTTTAATGCATATATACATGACCTGTGGGCTGAATTTAATAAGATGAAAATTAACAGGGAGAAATTTAAAGTTCTATATCTGTGGCTCTGGGTTACTTAACAGTTGCCATCATATTGTTTAGGCATTTTTAGCTTATGATCTACTGGAACATCCTTTTCACATGTACTACTGGCAAGCCAGATTTGTTCAATGTATAATTGTGTATTGCATTGATCTCTGGAATGTTGTTCTTAGAGAAGTCTATCCTCCCCTATTCTGAATAGTATTCCTTTGATCAATAAGTCTTTCTGTTCTGCCAGATCTCCATCTTGTTGAGCTGATTCGTGTTTCTCCTAACTGATGATGGTCTAATTTTCTTGTTATAATTGCTAAATATGTTTATTAATTGTATTTAGTTCTGCAATTCTAACTTCTGGGGGAAAATGATAAAAATAATCATGAAAATAAAAATTAACTAATGACATATAATATTGCCTTCAAATCTGGTACAATTAATCATGCATAATAGTGTATAATTATAGTATTAAAACATTTAACGTGTTCTCAAGGTGGGAAGCTTTTACAAAACCTGCTAACAGGAATCAAATATTCTGGAATACTCTTGAATGTTCCATTTGGTTCTCTGGATCACACTGATCCAGCTATTCCAGGAGTGGTTGGGCAGTTTTTACTCTTCCCAGCTGGAAGTCTATGGTGAAACATGGTTCCCAAACTGGTTCCCATGTTCTGATTTCTTGGGTCCAATGTGAGAAATAGATTCTGGCTCAAAAGATTAACTTCTGGAAAACCACCTAAACTAACATGATTTGGAAGAGAACTTGACTGATTTAGGATCCAACAAAAATTTGAGTCCTGGAATGATAGTTCTTGTCCATCTCTATAAATCATATATATTTATTTCAAAGATGTAATTCCATAAATACATGTCCACCAACCAAGATCTTGTTCCTCATGCACACCAACCTATTTTTTTCCTATTTAAGGCAGATAGTTTTAGTTACCACTGATAAAATAAAGGCTTATAAGAGTATTCTTAATTGATTGGCTCCAAACAGTTTAAGGGTTTGAAGGCCAATGCCAATAATGTTTCTGGGGGCAAGGCAGTTTAATTAGTTCCAAACTGATTTAATTTGTTCCAACCATTTCATACCCAATTAGAACACTGATTCTTTATTGACATGCAAATTATGTACAACCTATAGTTTTCTAATTGTCTAGTTTAGCTTTTGGCTAAACAGCATCTCTATCTTTTCAGACTAATGGTTTTGCTTTGTTTGCCCTCCATCATGATATAATTGAAACCCACTCAGAACATCTACTGCTTAGGTAATGAATGCGAGAGTCATAGTTTTATATAACCTGTGTAATAATGGCATAATAATTCTAATATTTGGATGCTTCTTGTAGTGATAACATGTTACATTACCATTTTTACCGCTTTTAAAGTTCAATGGCAATTATGTATCCTTATAAAACTAATGGCATCTTCCACTAAGAATTGGTTGCCAATATGTTTGGGTTTTCCGATCCATGGTAAATGAACATTCTTCAGAATCAGAAATGGACTTGGGCAAATTCCAAAAAAGGACAGACTTGTGCAACATGGAGTAGAACCCAGCAAGGCAAGATAATACATGTAATCAATAGTCTTATGAAAAGAATTTCCATTTCACTTTTTGAGTCAAAGAAGACTAGCAATGAAAATACTCTATGGTCCACTTGATTCTAACATTCATTTATTTTCTTTTTTTTTTTTTTTAATGTGACATACTTTATGTTTGGTTAGGCTTGCTTAGCTTACTCAAATCTTTCATACATTTCATTAGATAGAATACCCAAAAGTTCTATAGTACATTGCCTTGATCCCTCAATTGATCATGTTTCACAAAGTTATATCAATAGACTTTCTTCTCTCTTTGCTGAGGGAACCTGTGGATAGATGATGAAGTAGATGAATAAAGGACCTCTGAAAGGCCTTCAGTCAGTCTAGAATTTGTGACAATTCTGTATCACATAACTCATGTGTCCCTTATTATTCTGGAAATTATGTCAGTCCATTGAAGAAATTCACAAGATACCTGGCATCTATACAGTACACCTAGCCCTATATTCCAGCAAATGTAGACCATACTCTACAAAAAAGGGAAATGCAAATATTTAATCAACTAAGATGATTTAGCCATTCTGATGCTCATAAAGAAGATGTGGATGGTGATGTAAAACCGACTGAAGACCAAAAAAGTTTTTGTAATCCATGTGATTACTGCTATGCTGTATAACTGAATACGCGACACAGAAGAGAATCCAATCACCAGCATAGATTGCATAACAGCCCATCAACCATTTTTGCAACGTTGCCAGTGTGAATATGAATAAAATCAGTAGGATGGAATACATAATCCCCATTAAATGACATTACAGGCACTCTCTAAGTAAAGATTCTGCCTTGGGAAGAAGAAAGTTAAAGGAGGAGTTAATGCTCCAATAAGAGCCTTTCGAGTATCCCAGCACTTCAACCCAGGATGGAAGCAATAACTCTAGGGTGTCTTCTTTCTTTTAAACATTAAAATACCACATGGCTTCAAATGAGAGGCATAAATACACATTTAAGCCATTTGGAAGATAAGAACTTAAAACGGCAAGTCCCGTTCCCCCCCCAGTAGAGCTATAATCTTCCAACCACAGATGCAGAGGAATCCCTGTTTATTATAGAGGCAGTTTTCCTAAAACAAAAGCTAAAGTACACTTGAAGAGGAAGGCAGCCCACACAGAATAGATTTAGACTGCTTCTTGTTTCCATTAACATCCCTAGAAGAAAGCAGCGAGGGGGGGGGGGTTGAGGTGGAATTTAGTTCCACTAATTGAAAAACCAGAGACGTGTCAGCAAGGGGGGGGAGAACGGGACCCATGGAAAGCGGGGGGGGAGACTTCCAGACAAGAAAGTATCGTTCCTAAACACTCCCAATTATTTTTCTCAAATACACAGGCAACGGGGCAGAAAGGAGGGGACGGGGGACGGGACGACGACGACGACGACCCAAGAGCAGTGTAAGTTTTAAGTCTACAAAAAGAAGCGGAAGAAAACTCCAAAAGTCGCCAGAGGCAAGAAAAGGAAGGTGGGAGGAAAG
Organism: Pseudonaja textilis; assembly: GCF_049901715.1. Lineage (NCBI taxonomy): Eukaryota > Metazoa > Chordata > Lepidosauria > Squamata > Elapidae > Pseudonaja > Pseudonaja textilis. Next base: position 176,195,649 of record NC_141991.1, read on the forward strand.
TTTTGAGTTTTTCGCGACGGCTTCTTTTCCTTGAGGGGGGGGGAAAGTGGGGGGAGAAAAGCAGACCTGGGCTGCTTTTCTTCCCGACTCAACCGGCCAAGAATGGTGGCGGAGACACCAAAAAGCAGCCCTGCCCGAGCCAAAAGAGAGAGAGAGAGAGAGAAAGGAAGGAAGGAAGGAAAGACGCCCGTTGCCTTTCCAGAAACTCCCCCCTTAAATCCCCAAGAGACAGTTACCTGGGCCAGGCGAAGTCTCTTCCCTCACCCCGGGAGGCTGCTGCCGCTTTTTACCCCCGCAGACTTTCTCGTCCCACCTAGCAGCTCGCAGACCGAGCCGGAGGAGCGACCGGGGGGGGGTGTCTTCCCGCCCTCGCCGCCTTTTCCAGCCAGCCGCCTGCTTGTGGCGTGCCTCTTTTCCAAGTCGGTGGACTCTTCGCCCTCACTTGGCTGCGGGGTAGCTGCAGCGGGAAGGAGGAGAAGGAGGCGGCGGCGGCGGCGGCAGCAGCAGCGGCTGCGGCGGCGGCCGCGTCAGGAACACCATCCTTTTGCCCCGGCGTCGCTTCTGGCAGGGGGCGAAAGCGAGAAGGGCGCGCTCGCTGCTCGGCCGAGAGACAAGAGGCGAAGGGGAGGCTGCGGCAGCCTCTGGCGCGGCAACCCTGCTCATCCGACGTTGGGGAGGGTGGGGGAAGGCGGGGGGGAGAGAAAGAGCGAAGGGAAAAGTTGCGAGGCGCCGCCCGCGTCTGCAGCCTCCGCAGGGCGGTGTGTCTGTGTGCAGTCCGGTGGGTGGGGTGGTTGCCTTGCGCTCCCTCCGCTTGGCTCCTGGCCCGCCTAGAAGCAATTTCGGCGAGGCGGCGGCTTCTTCTCTTCTTTCTTTCTTTCTTTTTTTTCCCGCCTTTTCTCACCTGCCCGGAGTCGCTGAGGTATCGCGCTCCGCCTTGCTTCTCTCGCTGTGCGCGCAAATCTTAGCGCCTTTTCCAAAGGAGGGAGTGTCACTCAGTTGCGTCCCCCTTCACCACCGCGGCGTGTCTCTCCTTCTTTCCACGCTCCCTCTCCTCCGAGCGAGTCAACGTATTCTTTTCTCCTCTTGTGACCCGGTTCCTTGGGCCACCCCAACTGAACCAAGCGAGGTGGTTAGGGAACCAGAAAAACTCGTTCGGGAGGGATGAGAGTTGGCCCGGGCCACTTTTCTTCCCTCGGTAAGCAAAGGTTCGAGTCGTGCCGGAGTTGAACTTTAAACTCCGGGGACCGATAAAAACCAAACGGTGTAAGCTCGGCTTCCTCAACCAGATGTCCCGCAGATAACTTTAGATTGTTACCATGCATTTATTTGTGTATTGGATTTCTCACAAATGGGCTGAACTCAAAGTAAACGCTCACGTTAAGAGATATGTAAGAAAGTGAATAACCTCACAGGATAGGCATAACAGATTTAACAGATAATCAGAGTTGGAAAGGACCTTGTAGGTCATCTAGTCCACACACACACACACCCCCAAGCGGGAGGCCCTACACCATTTCTGACCAATGGCAGTTCAATCTCTTCTTGAAAGTCTCAAGTGATGGAGCTCCCACAACTTCCCAGGGCAAGCTGTTCCATTGGTTGATTGTTCTCACTTGCAGAAAGCTTCTCCTTATTTCCAGGTTGAAGCTCTCCTTGTTCAGTTTCCATCCATTATTCCTTGTCTGGCCTACAGGAGCTTTAGAAAATAGCTTGACCCTTCCTCTCTGTGGCAGCCCCTCAGATATTGGAAGACTGCTATCATGTCTCCCCTGGTCCTTCTCTTTACTAGACTAGCCAAGCCCAGTTCCTGCAACTTGTAAAACTTGGTGTATGTTTTAGCCTCCAGTCCCCTCATCATCCTGGTTGCTCTTCTCTGCACTTTTTCTAGAGTCTCAACATCTTTTTTATAATGTGGTGACCAAAATTGAATGCAGTACTCTAGGTGTGGTCTTCCTAAGGCTTTATAGGGTGTTATTAGTACCTTACTTGATCTCAATTGTATCCCTCTGTTAATGCAACTTAGGATTGCATTAGCTTTTTTGGCTGTTGCTGCACACTGTTGGCCCCTATTTAACTGTTTGTCCACTAAGACTCCAAGATCCCTCTCACAGTTACTGCTATTGAGCCTGGTTTCACCCAGTCTATATATGTACTTTTGGTTTTTCTTGCCTAAGTGTAGGACTTTACTTTTCTCTACACTGAATTTCACTTTGTTAGATATGGTCCAGTATTCTAGTCTGTCAAGATCCATCTGGATCTTGGATGTTAGCTATTCCTACCAGCTTAGTATCATCTGCAAATTTGGTAAGTTCCCCTTCTATTCCCTCATCTAAGTCATTAATGAAGATATTGAAGAGTACTGGGCCTGAGACGGAACTTGTGGCACCCCACTGCTTACTTCCCTCCATGTAGACTTAGACCCATTAAGGACTACTCGTTGAGTACAGTTTGCCAGCCAGTTGCCAGACCATCTAGTGCTATCTATTCCACTTTTTTCTAGCTTACTAAGAAGTAGGTTGTGGTCTACTTTGTCGAACGCCTTGCTGAAATCTAAATATATTATGTCCACAGTATTTTGCTGGTCTACTAATTTAGTGACTTGTTGAAGAATGAAATAAGATTGGTTTGGCATGACCTGTTTTTAACAAACCTGTGCTGACTGCTAGTTATTAGTTTACTTGTTTCTAGATGTTGGCAGATCTGTTTTATTATCTTTTCCGGTATCTTCCTGGGTATTGATGTTAGGCTGATTGGTCTATAGTTTCCTGGGTCTGTTTTTTTTTTCCTTTTTTGAAGAAGGGAACCACGTCAGCTCTTTTCCAGTCCTCTGGTAGTTCCCCGGTGCTCCAGGATTTTTGAAAGATATGATGCAGTGGTTCTGAGATGACCTCTGCCAGCTCCTTAAAACTCTGGATTTAATCCATCAGGCCCCAGTGATTTGTTTTCATCAAGATCAGACAGGTCTTCTCTTACTATTTTTTTTTGCTTATTTTAACTTTTATTTCTGGTCTGTCTTTTACAGTTATGATTTTGGTGCGTTGAGCTATAGTTTCTTTTTGCGTGAAGACGGATGCAAAGAATGAGTTAAGCAGTTCTGCTTTCTCTCTGTTGCCTGTTACTTCCTTGCCATCTTCTCTCTTTAGTGGACCAACTGTTTCCTTGATTTTTTTCTTGTTATTTATATGTTGGAAGAAACTTTTTTTATTATCTTTGACTTTTGTTGCAAGTCTTTGTTTGTTCTGAGCCTTTGCTATCCTGACTTTGTCTTTGCAGATTCTGGCTATTCTACCTTAGTTGTATGTCCATTTTTGTACTTGTCCTTTTTTTCTTTTAATTTGCCAGAGAGATCTTTGTGCAGCCATGCTGGTTTCTTCTTGGATTTCTTGTTTTTCTTTCTCAATGGTATTGTGCTGGTCTGGGCTTCTATGATCATACTTTTTAGAGTTTCCCAAAATTCTTGAGTTGTTTTCCCCTTTAGGATTTTCATCCATGGAATCTTTCCCAAGTCCTCTCTGAGTTTATTGAAATCAGCTCTTTTAAAATCCAAGACTCTGATGTCATTATGTTCTGTTGCTTGTGTTTGCGTTATGTTGAATTCTAGTATGACATGGTCACTCTCACCGAAGGTTCCTGCAGTTTCAACTCCCTCTATCACTTCTTCTCTGTTTGTAAGAATTACAAATAAATATTGGTTCAGTTCTGCCAGCGCTCTTCCCATCATTCTGGGGAATGAAAATACCTGAATGCCTGGAGGGTCAGGGAAGTATAAACTCTAACACTTCCCTATAAACTATAAATTAGCAAGAAATACATGGGAGGAACATGACAGACTCCCCTCTTGTCCTCCAAAGAACATTTTTAAAAAGTCTCTTCCATCTATTCAGTTGACCAGTTGTGATATTTCTCAAGAGGCACTTTCCCATGTGGTCTTTGTCCAGATGTTTAAGGGGAATGGGTTTGAATTCTATGGCCTTGACCCCACTTGCACTGTCACATAGTACTGCTCGGACAATCCCACTCCACCCTTTTGGCCCCGTGGCATAACTTCAGGTTGAAACCTTTTGATTCGTGTGGTTTCTTGGCATGCCACTCAGACTTGACCCCTGATGCCTACAAGTCCACGCATTTTGCTAGCCACCATTATTAGAAATTTATTTTTCCAAAACATCAGAGGGCAGGACAAGTAACAATGGATCGAAACTAATCAAGGAGAGAAGCAACCCGGAAATAAGGAGAAACTTCCTAAAAGTGAGGACAATTAAGCAGTGGAACAGCTTGCCACCAGATGTTGTGGGTGCCCCATCACTGGAGGTTTCTTTAGAAGAGACCGGACAGTTATTTGTCTGAAATGGTATAGGATCTCCTGCTGGACTAGATGACCTCCGAGGTACCTTCCAGCTCAATTCTGATTCTGATTCTCCCTAGAGTGGAGAAGGAGTGCCTGGCCCAAGGTCAATGAACTAACTTTTATGCCTAAGGTAGAACGCAGTTCCCCATTCCTAGTTTGGAATGTGAACTGCTGGAACAGTCTGGCTTTCACTGTAATCATTCAGTATGGTGATTTTTAAATCATAAAAACCTACTTTAAAAAAAGAAAACACCTGAAACTGGAATTATCTCATCACAGCATTGGGAGGAGAGTAATGTTTTATATCTGTTTCCCAAACTTTTTCCCTTCATTACCCAAAACTACTTATCAGAAAATCATTGGATGCTTAAAAGTTACTTAATTTTAGTTTATCTAGGTATAAAAATCAATTGTGCAGTCATGGCATTCACTCTTTTCTGGAGCTATTTCTATCCTGATGTCTTCCCTGTTTTTTTTTCATCCCTTCACTTAAAAACATATGGAAATGACTACTTGAGATGTGGAAGAAAAGGCAAACCAAGAAGCTAAGAGAAGCCCAGTTGAATTGACTCTTTTACACACACACACACACACACAAACAGATTAGGAAAAGGGATGGCAGCAAAGCCTAAGGAGATAGTTTGAGTGCCCTGGCTAAAACAAGTGGCACGGTTGCAAATCAGCACAACATCAGTGACTTGAAACAGATGCTGGCAAGGGATTGAGAGTGGGGACAATATGGTTTTTAAGAATGGGTGAATAGCATTTTTGACTCAGAGGGGAATGGGGTGGGGAAATTCTTTAGCTGGACTCAGACATTGTGGCAAGTTAATGTTCTTATTTCAGTATATGAGTTGAATTACTCTGGTTTGAAAATCCTAGATTTGGCTTTCAAGTGAACCAGGTTACTTATAACAGTTCCTCTTTAATTATTTCAGTATTTCTTGTATTCCCAGGATTACCACTGTTTAAAACCAAATTATATGCCTTTCTGTAAGAAAGCCAAAGCACCAGAGACATATCTTTTTCAAGAATAATTTGGTCAGTGTGTCTATTGACGTCAGCATAGGTTCACATCAGTAGGAAGCAAAAATAAAATGAGCTGGTAAAACTATCAGTTCCTTTCCTTAAAAAAAGAAAAATCAAGGAATGCACGTCTTGGACAAATGCAAATGCACAAAATTTTCTGCTTCATTAAGTAAATTTAGCCCAGCAGCCTGTTTTCTACAGCAGCAATGATATTAATAATAAGGGAAGGGCTTATGTTACTGATGAAGTTGAGAGTTACGCTGGTGGTAATGTATTCTACCAGAAAGGTCACCTGTGCCAGACAAATCTTGGTGGAAGTAAATCAATCAACTCATTTAATGTGGTGAGAAAATAGAAAAAGAATCCTATATTGTATTTGTCACCACCCAGGTCAACAAGAACCATGTCAAATGGGGGCATTTGTTGACAAGTGGGCAATGGGGCTCAGGAGCTATGGCTGGACAACCAAGGCCTAGCCTTGTAGGGTTACTGGAAGTACAACAATCACAGGCAAGACAAAAATTACTGTGTTTGAAAATTGTGTCATGTCCTACTGTTATAAATATGACACAATAAAGTGGAAATATTTCAAGAGAATATTTGAACATTGGAAAGGAACTCAAATATTCTAAACAATGATTAGCAGACCAAAGAATATTCATTACCAGAAATAAAATATTTAGGAATGCAGGACTGGAACAGATTCAGAGAAATTGCAAAAATGTGAGACCCAAAAATAATAGTAGAAGAAACTTAGTTAACAACAATTACAAATATAAACAGAACAGCTGAAGTGAACTACAGAAATGAGAGCTTAGAAAAAGCAACAACAACAAAACCAGTACAGGACAGCTTTGAAACAATCCATGAATTGAGTCCCTGACAAGAAGATTTAAAAGAGAAAATTCTAACATAAGCAGAATTATAATACAAAGACTGCCAGCATTGAAAGCAATGCTCAAGAACCCCCTGGCATCTTAATGAAGGATGTGAATAAGGCACTTGCAAGGATTAAAATAACTTCTATTGAACAGATAACTTCTGTTGAACAACTTGCCTATAGTACAGCAATGGTGGTTACAGAAAAACTGGGTATTAGAAAACCAAAAGCAAATCATATTCAATCCCAAATAGGAAAACCATTGACAAATATAGTTGTATGCCATTAACTGCTCTCTTGATATCATTTTATATTCCTCATGATTCTCCAATAATTCCTGATAATTAATCTTTTAGCCTTTCCCTGTTGTCTGTCTTCTGTATAATGCAATTTGTATTAAGATCTATAGAGGTATTTTTGAGCACAATGGATTTTTGGACTCTCTTATACAGTATTCCCTTTTTCTGGTGATAGAATTTAAAAAGTGTCACTTTTCAAGTCAGTTTAGTATAACATCCAACACATAAACTTAATTATGGCTGGTTGCATCAGAGAGAAATGTGCAAACCAAGATTTCACTAAACTTATTTTCATAATTCCAAATCAATGAAATGCTTAGCAGCATTGTGTGGTGTATATTTATTTCAGAAATAAGACCAATAGATTCCACCATGATTTGGTTAGTTTTTATTATGTATATATTTGTAGCCTTGAGTATACATAGAAAATATAACTGAACTTCTTCGGAACAAGAATATTAAGCTTGCAGATTTCTGGTATGTTTTTCAGGCTTCCCCCAAGACATTCAGAAATAAACAGAAGTTACAAAAAACTTTTCAAATTTGAGATCTGTAGGACAGGACCTATTGTAAAAGGGTAAGCAGAAAAGTTCTTTCTTTGTGTGATTTTAAAACTCGGGAGCTGTGATTAATCCCAATCTCTTAACTTCTTGAAAAGACAACAAAACATACTGTTTCAATTTATATTTCTGAGCTTTATTATTCATTTTAAAATTGATAATATAAAAAAAAAATATTTTGTAGCCTTTAAAAATGGAATGCAAATTTGAAAAGTCATATGGCAACTGTCAGAGAGAGATTGGCTGAGCCACGTGGAAGAGACAAGTCGGGAATTAGTCTGGAATCATTATATAGACACCAGAGGTCAACATCCAACCTACCCTTGAATTTGGTTGAACCTTATCTAGTCTGGCCCAGGTCCGAACTCCCATTCTGGGAATATTACAGTGAAATAGGATTGAGCTATAAAGAAGCTAATTTGAACTCTGCATGTGCGCCCGGTTGTTGGTGCCTGGCAGTAACAATCAAATGGATAAAATTAAAAACAATTTTGAACATGGTCTCATTTAAGTTTCTGCCTGGATTAATGATTTTCTAATTATCTGGCATTTCTTCTTTAGACTTTTCTGACATATAGTTGCAATTTACTGCTCAAGATTTGTTGCACAGTTGGATTTTACAGGCAGTACTGTTCTAGATACCATTGACTTCAGTTGTTTCATGTCATAGAAGCGTTAGATAATTTACAGTTTACAGGTGGGCAGATGAAAGCTAGAAATAAAAAGAGATCTTGGAATTTTAACTCCAGGATTTATAAGCAACATATGTTTTATTGAAACAAAGAGTTGCTTCAGGTATGCAGCATAGCACCTTGGCATAGATTAGCTAAACATTTCTGAAGCCTTCTGATGAAAGAAGGAGAACAATTTCTGGTTTTGTACAAAATAACAATCCTTTGCAAATGGAAAAAAATAGAAAATATTATTACAGGAAGATTGAATAGTCAGTTCAATTCAATTTAGTTTCTTACAGTCGTAGACCAGAGACCAGAACAAATAAAAAATAAAAATAATCAAAGATTGTGAAAAGAAATAAACAGTTTTTTTAAAAGAAAAATTTAAATAAAGATGCAGGCTTAAGAACAGTTTGGGGGCACAAAGTGGTTATTAAGGACAATTTAGAATGTATACAAATTGTACAATTTTTAAAATTACAGGAGAAAATGCAAATAATTTTATAAGAAATTAAAAGAAAAGTTGAAATAAGAAATCCCTCATAAACATAAATATTTCATATCAAATTAAATTCTTACAACAACACTTATCCATGTCGACACTAAGAAATGGAGACTAGACTGAACTATGTTAAACAAAAGAACTATAAATATGCAAACAAACCTGAAAATTGATTGGGCTGCAGATCAAGGAAAAAGAAAGGAAAGAGGACGATCTTCAAGTTCCTAGAAGGAGATACGATTTTAACAGATAATTTCACTATCCCAAGAGCTTTTCATCAATGTTACTCTAATTTGTGTAAAAGGAAGGACATTTCCCTGGAAAAAAATAGAATGTTACCTTAAGAAGCCAAATTTACTACGACTCGCAGATGAATGCATGTTGTTCGAAATGAAAATGTGGAAAAAAGGAAGGGGGCAGAGAAAACCATGTGATTGAAAAATTATTAATTAAATCAAACTTTATTATGGCTTTAAACCACAACTGACTGTCAAAATAAAAATATTCAGTATAATATAGTGTACTGTAGTGCAGTATAGTTATAAAACAAAATAGTATAGTATAGTAATAGTATAGTAATAGTCATAGCAATAGTATAGTAATAGTATAGTATAGTATAGTAATAGTATAGTAATAGTTATAGCAATAGTATAGTAATAGTATAGTATAGTATAGTAATAATATAAATGTTATTGCCTTTCTTCCAAATGTCTTTGAGTCAGCACTTTGGAGTCTTTTTGTGTGTTCTTGTTGCTAAGGAGTAAAATTTGGCAACTCTTAAGTATGATCTCAGAATTTCTATCAGCTAAAGTAATTGAACATAAAATTCATCTGAATGTCTTGGATTGTATGAAAATAAAAGCTGAATTAAATTAAGCTGAGAATCTAATATTAATGGTGGTGGTAATAGTGTAATAGTAGTAATAGTAGTAGTAATAGTGCATTTGCCTCAATTTTATCAAATTCACATGGACAAAACGTCTGAGAAAATGAGGGTTTATGAAACCTACTTTTGAAAAGAGTCAAGGGAAGAATATTAAATTTGGCTCTAGAGTATTTGGGATGGATAAACAAATGCAGAAAAGCTGACTAATTAGGAAATCTCTGTGGGGTTGATATATGTCATTCTGTAACTGTATCCCAAACCATCTGTTTTAGAAGCTCTTCAGCTTATGTAGTCTTAAAGATAATAAATGCTTGGACAGTAGGAATATATTTGTCTCATGCTTTTCAATTATGTGGAGTATATATCTAAAATTGTCAGATGGTATTAATGACCACAATCTATTTGACTTCAGGATAAGTCTTAGCTAGATTGGCAGGGTAGCTATTTACATTTTGGCTTCAATTTTGGGCAACGCAGCCTCTAATTACCTTACTATTGTACTAGGAAGGCAATCATTCCAACTACACTGGAAGAACATCTATGAAGCTGAAAAGGAAAATTTAAGAAATGCAAATGAATTTTTTAAAAGGTCTAGCTGGAATCAGGTTCTACGTATGTTCCATATAGTAATTACATGATTTATCACCACAGAGTTTAGTAGCTACTCTTTGATTTAGTTGGAAATTTATTATTATTGGGATACTTTTTTCAGCCATTAAGAAGGTGTAGTAAACTTGAGAGCAGTTTTCTTTTAGGAAGCTCAGGAAAAAAGCATTCTAAGGGATGTAAAGTGTTAAAAAAAATTCTATGTCATAACTATCCACATACCATCTTTCTAGCTGAGTGACTTTTGTTTAAAAAATTAATAACTAACCATTTCTCTTGATAATGTTGAAAAAAATCCATAAAGGTTTTCTTAAAGGCTATGTGACCAGATGAGCATCATCAGCATAAAGTGAAGGAGGAAGAAATTTGCCCTACAGGTGTTTCATAAAGGAATGTATGGCAGAATTTTAAACATTTATACAAAATCAATATCATCTATTAGGACATATATTTAAATATCTGCTCAGATATGATACAGAGACAGAACACAGTGCAGGATAAAATGGATGCAAAACTATAAAGAAACAGTTACAACACCACAGTGGGAAGAACAATGGAATTCATAGAATTCACTCCAAGTTATAACCTAAGAGAATATTGGTATAAACTGTTTTACACTTCCGTCAATAATTTCAAAGATAGACAAATCATACATTAACAAATATTGGAAATGCTAGGACACAGAAGGAACATTTTCCCACATGCTAAAAAAACTCAAAAATAAATGTACAAGTAAAATGTACAGTGTGTTATCCAGATAATTAAAAAATGAAATTTGAAATGAAAATTACAATATTTTAAAATTAGGTATAGATCCAGAACATATTAACAAAGAAACATCACAATTTATGAGTTATACATTTAATTGAGAATAAACTGCCAGACATCAGAAGAAAGATGCAACTGTAACAATATCTGACTTGAAATTTGAATTTGGAGAATACAGAGCCACAGAAAAATTAATAGCATGTATCCATCACAAAAGTTTAACCAAATATAAATAAGAATGTTTTCCATATACACAATACATCTAAAGCAAGGCAAATGGAAACGCTGTTTTTTTTTAAAGGTTCTAAATGTTACAAATCCTTCGATTAAAGAAAAGAATTCAATTAATTTTGTTTGTACTTGGAAACCACTTTTGGACTTTGTGCTTGAGGTGGAGAAAAAATGAAACTTTGATTTTAGGTTTTGCTGATTAGATAGGTTTGTTGTTATAGAATGGCTCATACATATTACTGTGTAAAAGTAAAACATTGAGGTTGTATTGTACTGCTCTAAAAAGAATTAGAAGTCGATGCTTTTTTTTTTGGCTATTTTACCCTATACTTTTTCCTCTTCCCTTTTCCTCCCCTACTTTTCTATTATTTCCATTTTTCTTTGTATTTTAGATTTCAATAAATTAAATAAATAAATAAATTTCTAGCCTGTGTAGCCAATACTAAAGCCTTTCATTGTATGTAGTCTGGTGATTGGTCCAGTGAGAAAACAACACAGAGAAAAAAAGCAACTAATAAAGTTTAAAGAAAAAATTTAACAGCCATTAAACTATGGAACTCAAAGAAATGAAAGATTATATATATAATTGTACACAGGTATTATCTAATTATGAAAGACATTATTGGCATCTTAAAATCAGAATAGGCAAAATTTTATGGAAGGTTTTAAATTAAAAGCTTATTTTAAACTAAATAAGTACATTCAAAACAAAACATGGTATTTCTTTTAAACTCAGAAATTCCATACCTTTCCTATAAAGATTAGTTACTTGATTCTATGTAAGTGTATAATTTGTTTTAAAAAAAACAGAAAATTAAACATTGAATTGAAGTCTATTTTCTGCCCACTCAGCTGATATCTATATAATATTACAAAGTGCTTTTTAACTATGCTTTTAGTTATATTTGAACTTAATATCTTTAGGCATAAGAAAGTTTATAAAATCAAAGCTCTCAGATTTTATTTAGATACGATCTGTTTTACGTATGGTTAGAAAACCAAAATCTAGATCAGTAAAATATATCAGACTTAAGTATAGTTGCCTTCAGATACCCCAAAAAACTCATTATAAATTGTTTCTCAGAAAAATATGAATAGCTGTGAAAAACAAAGTATATCTAAAATATGCTTACTGCTGTTACTCTAATATTAAAGTAATTCCTGATATTCAGAACATAAAAGTCAGATAATGTTTTTCCATGTTTTCTGAGAATGAAGTTAGATGTATATTTACTTTCAGACATTACAAAACCAAAACAAATTAAGGAGAAGACAGGGATGTTTTTATTTTTGTGAAGGGGAGAAAGGTTGTTTGTTTAGTCACAGACCTGAGGGAATTGGGGAAATGGGACTAGATAGCTATTAGCCAGCTTGAAAGGACAGCAATGGAAAAGAGATCAACTGTCTCAATTGGCTGAGAATTCTCTGGGAGGAACAAGCCAGCAACCTACAAACAGAACATGTCTGGAACACCAGACATGTTACTAGAAGGACAAATCCCAAAATTCCATCTCACTTATTTTGGTCATGTCATGAGGAGGAATGATTGCTAAAGAAAGCAATCCTGTTGGGAAGAGTTAGCGGTAAAAGTAAATCAGGCTGCCAAAGAACATGAATAGCTGAACACCATCAAAGCTGATGCTAGGAAGAGCATAGAACAATTCAAAGACATAGTGTAAGATCAGAAGATGTGGAGAGGGAGAGACCTGGCCCATAGAATCACCAAGAATTGGACATGGCTAAATGGATGACATCATCATCATCTCTGGGAGCAATAGGTTTGCCAACATATGGGTGTGATCATGCTCAGACCACCTTCATAGAACTGCAAATAGGTTAAAACAGTGTGAACCAACCTTGGATGAATTTCAAAAGGTGTGGAGAAAATAGAAAGTCTGGTGGAAACGGATGAACATTCTGGTCATTTGAAAAAAAAACAAAACAATGGTCTGTGGATAGAGCATAGAACAATGGTTTCCAACTTTTTCTCACCTCAGATCCTCTTTAAATACATTTTGTGGCCACTGATCATGGCCATGGACCCAAGACTTAAGGTTTAAATCATCACATTTCCTGAAGCCTGTGATGACATTATGGTCCCTCAGGGGTCTGTGAACTACAGGTTGAGAACCACTGAATTAGTACACAGTAATTAAGGGCAAAGGGCAAAGATTGTTGACATGTAGTTAGCACTCATTTAGTAAGGGCTGTACCACAGGAAAAAGGGCTGAGAAAAAGAAGGGTTGTGATATATTCAAAAGCCAGATAATATTTGATTTTAACACTATGCCTCATGGGCAAAAGAAAAAAAGGAAGACATACAGAAAAATATCCTCCTTGTATTTTCAACCCCCATTTATACATTGTTTCAAGGTTTTGTATATTGTAATTTAGAGATTTGAATTGATAATGGTTCCATGTTCTAGGAAATTCATGTGAATAATCACTATCTGCATTTCCAAAACTGTAATTATGAATTTTCCTGCTAAAATCTTCTTTTGTTCATAAATGAAGTTTGTGATTATATTCTATTAATCGATTTTCACTTCTGGATCGTTATGGTGACCCAAGTTTCTTTGTCTGTCACAAAGCTGTGAAGACATTCCTCACTTCCATTCTCAAAGCATAGCAACCAGTTCTGGCAAATTTAAGCTCTTGAAGCTTTCAGCTTTGTTGTCAGCACAAACACTCCAATATTGATGAACATCAATAAAGCAATCCACATGTTCCTGTGAAATTCCAAACTTGACAGCAATTTCCCTTTGAGTGATCTGCCAAATGTCCTTCATAATTTCATCAACTTTTCTCATGTGAATCTCCTTGGTTATTGTCACAGGCCTTCCACTGTGTTCTTGTTCAGAGAAGCCAGCTTGTCTAGGTTCATTGTCTTTACATTCTTTTGACACAGTAGCGCACAGTGCTCAGCTCTACATTGGGTCATCAGCATGAAAACTTTCACTAGATGTTGAATTTCAGTTGTGGGGGCGGGCTTGTCCATCAGTCAGAAATTAAATCCAGACATGTTCCTTGAAGTGCATTGACAAATTTTCTTTTCATGAACATAGCAGCACAACCTTTTCTCAGCAAATGAAGTTAAAAAAAACAACAGATGCTAAAGAATACATAAGGGTGTCTTGCACATTAGAAACCCTAACCTTAACCTTTAGTACTGGTAAACTCCCAGCCAGGCTGGGAAGGTGGAGGGGTCAAATAGGGACTTAGATTGGAGTCCTTGTACAGCTGCATATCCATTAATTCTTATCTGGTTATTCCTAGGGAAAGGGGAAGCCCTCTAGGGACATTCTTGTAATCTTGGTAGCAAACAAGTTACTTACTTCAGCTATTTATGAGTGGTTCTGATTGCATGTGCACTTAGTGACTTATAACATCAAAATCATTATTTTTCATTCAACCCATGCAAATACAGGAAACATACAGCCCATTGTTTGTTTCCTGTTCTGTTTTACTTATTAAAATATCAGTATTTAAAGTAAAGTTAAAATTAAAATAGAGAAGGTGTTTCATTTTGGATTAAGGATCTCAGTAAACCACAATTTATACAACATTGGAATCTAAACTATGACATTATACTTCTTATTGATTGTAGAAATGTCCGATCCACTCACAGATTACATATTTAGTGATCATGAAGGGTGTTGTTAGATCACTAATTAATGTTGAGGAATTTTTCCATGGTTATAAAAGGCCAAGTTAAAGTTCTGACTTCATCAATAACTGGTTTTTTAAAATTAGTTTGGGAACCAGACCAGTCCATACCTATTTCAGACTCACTATGGGACTGTCATTGGCACATGTAAAATATTTGATTAAATCTGATGAGCTTCAAGAGTTTTCTTATTTATGGACGAGAAATAGTACTTGTTTCCCATTAGAATACTCAGGAAAGTTTTCTCAAAATTCTCAAGAAGCTTCAGGAGAACAATTCAGATTATGATTATTTATTAATAAAAAATGGCCATCCATTTCACCACAGTTTCTTATTAAAATCCATAATAAGAATGCTGAGAGTATTTATTTTCCACTATTATTTTTTTAATGAAAGGCAGCAGCCCTTATCTCTTTGTTGTACATGGTATCACATGTCATGGGTTATACATACTGTATACGTGGCAGTTTTGTGGTACTCAGCCACAAATCTGTTATGAAAGTAGTGGACATGAGCATGTTGAATCTGCCACTTTAACAAAAAATGACTAAATATTTTAAAAATAAAGGAATTCAAACTGCAAGGGCATATTTGTGGACATCTTGTTTTCAAACTTTTTATATTGAGAAGAAAATTATTACATGAAATCTTCCCCTAATGCAAAAAAAAAAAAATGTTAATAAACTTAGCTCAAAATTCTACTTTGATTTTCTTTAAAATGTTGCACTTTTTTTACCTCTTCTTCCAAAGTTTAGTTTCTGCTGGCAGCTCAGTCGATCCAAATGTTTGGCCACCTTGAGATAGAAATAAAAGGTGAAAATAGATCATAGAACTATCATTTTTTAAATATTTGAAATGTATAATTTAACCAAAACAATTGCTTGACAAATAAGCAGGACAATGGCATAAAGGCAGAGATAGGCAACAAGGTTAGCTTTCAAGGGTTGTATTGCCGAAGGAATAATTTGTCAAATATTGCATGACAGCCAGTGAATGGGACCCAAACTAACAATGGGTGAATTAGAACTATTTCACAGCCTCATATATATTTTCCTTCACCCAAGATGGCACAGAACAGAGAGTTATTAGCTCATTGTGCTTATATACTGTAACAATAATATAAGGATCTCAGTGATTACAATAAAACATAGAAATCACATGTAAAATTTCACTCGTTCAGGTGGTCCAATTTGATTGCTTTCAGGAAACTTGAAATTGGTCTGGGGGCCATGAGATGATGAGTTGAATTTTGTAGTAAGTAGTTTTTAATTTTTGGAAAAAGAAATGAAGGTACTTAGACTAAACCTATATTTACTGGAAAATTTTCCATTCCTTTTCCTAGAAATAGAATTGTATTTGTTATAATATGTCATATGTTGTTGCTAGCATTTGTCTCAGTTGCAGGGTCCCATTGTTTTGCCTGCACTTGGCTGCAATTCATACAGAAAAGCTGTGATGCAACAAGGGATTTTGTTTTTCAGCTGGCTTTTTAAAGAGCCTGACACTGGCTGCTATTATTTGTAAAAACAAGAACAGTGATGGTAAGCATATTTTGACCTTAGAAAGTGGTATCAATTTATATGAAATAAATGAAGGCACTGGAAACTGTTAGCAAACAATTAAAAGGATTGGATTTAATTCTCATCCTAAAATAAACAGTTTATCAGAACGAATAAGCAAACTTTCTCATTGTGATGGGGCAAGGATAGGCTGTTTTATCAAATTCTTCAATATATAATTTTAGCATAAAATCACTAAATAAATATAAGCTATGCTTATATGACTCACTTCAATCCACAGTCAAATGCATGTTCAACCTTATGAAGCATGTTAAACATTTCTATTACACAAAAGCAAACCATGAGAAAAATGGATTGATTGTGAAATTTTAACATAGAAAATGTTAACGGATGAAGAATTCTACTCATTTATTGCTTTAAAGAGGTCTACTTGAAATAATACAATTGCAGTATGACTAGGAGCTACTGTGAGTTTTCAGAAGTTGAGCCCCAAAAATTGATTCTATCAAAACTTTGTAATAATTGTTATCTTTCTCTTATACCCAAGAAATAAAACTATGTATATTTATTTGAGACATCATGGAGTATTGAAATGGGGATTGGACTAGAGAAATTCAGTGCAAAATATTACACAGACATAAGGAAAGACTGCTGTTAAATTGGCTAACTTCATTGTGGATTAACAGTGCAATCCTATACATAAATATGAAGAAGTAGGTATATGGTTTATCCTGAAAAAAAATGGCATGTTTTTATTGGTTTTCCTGCCCAAATAGTAACATTGCCATTTTAAAACCTCATATGTACTAAAATGTGGCCATTCACAATAAACAGGCTCAGGATTGTCAGTTGATCTCCTACTGAATAGGAAAGCATATCATTTTCTGTTTTTAAACCAGATTGACAAACTTTTAAATATAACTGAAATAAAGATTATATATTACACTAGCAGGTAACAAATTGACTAGCAAGTGAACACACGAGAGTATGCCATTTCCCCTGCTAGCTATTGACATGTTTTTGCTAAGTTAAGAGTACTGTAAAGAAACAGGACTAAGTGCCCTTCTTGTTTCATTTTCAAGCAAAGAAGTCACTCTTATTTATTTAGTAAATGGGCTTCATATATTTGATGGTGCTATCTATTTCTTAGTCCAAGCCTGGGAACATATGACCAGACATATATTGCTCTAATGCAAGGATTATTTGAATAAACCATATGCCGGCGTATTTCATCATCAACGTCATCCCTTTTGCTTTAAAGGTCTTAGATAGCCAGATAACATTTTAAAATTTAAAACTTTATCATTTTAGGTGATAGTTGTTCATGTACAAAAACCCAAACAAAACTAGCATGTGGCATCTTAGCATTGTGAATTTGTATAAATTCTGAACCTAAAAGACAGAGAAGACTTGCATTTTTGAATTCATGTTTCTCTCTCTCTTTTGGGCAACTGTACAAAGCAAACAAAATATTCTAAAGGGAGCAGTTAAGTTGCAAGGACCTCTTGAAGACTTAGTGTATTTCCAGAAAGGCTGAATGTGCTTTGTAAAGAAGTATTTGCTTTCCTGTTAATTAAGGAAGGGTATTGTGTCTTGCTGATGTGCTCAATAAGAGTTTCCCTTATTCTGTCCCTTTACTTTTTTTGTGGGTTGGCTACGAGGTGGATTTTGGAGTATAAATGTTTACAACTTGCTACAGTTTTCATTTTTTCAATTCATTTGACGTATATGTGCAAAATCAGTACTCATGTATAGATTGAACAATTTCCAGATGCTTTTTTGCAATATTTAATAGGAGAACATATGCTTTTCTTCATGCTTTGATTCCCCCCAGCCCACCCTCCATGTCTGTTTATCCTCTGGTATATAAAGATTTTAAGAATGGCTGCTCTCAGTGATGCAATCATGTTTATGTCCATAACATACTATCAAGATTTCATTTGCAGCCTTTAGCTCAGTCATTGGGAACTTCTGTTTTAGATCAATAAATATATGGTCAGACTTTATCATTCAAGGCATTTATTTCATTAATTATGAAACGCATTTTCATAACTGAGCCTAGAAACATGGATCAGTGTGAATTGTATTGTTTAATAACATTGGAAAGGATCCAATCTGGGTTGGACACCAGAACCAGAGGTTTAGTCATCTGGGCTTTTGGATTTGTGCTGAAGCCCATCCTCAGGGAACTTCTCTCTCACCATAATGTATCTTTTGAATAAACATTTAAAACTTATTTATATACTTATAAACTTTCCTTTTTAAAGAAAGTTTCCTTATTGAAAACTAAATTTTCTTATAATTTTCTTAGTAAAGGGGTACTTATCTCAATGAAACAGTGCTTATTCATTAGGTTAAGAACAGAATATAAGCATTTCCCATCTAATCCAGCCAGTTCGCTTTGTTTCCTCAATTGTTGTTTAAAGGAAATAAGCAGTATGCCATCTGGGTGAACAGTCCCCTTACCAAAGGGATATGTAAATCCCCTACAAACACTTCCTGTCCTAAAGGAAGGATGACTGCTCTTTATAGGAACTCAGAATTCAAGGGAAGAGCCAGCAATAACATTAGGGAGATATAAATGTCAGTCAATTTGTCTCACACACTTTCATAATCCCATTTTATGTAGTTTAACTAAAGAACATCATCACCCTGTTTATACTTTGCCCTAGTGAAATGTCCACACTGGGTTTAAAATGTTCATCTACAGTAAGAGGTGTTTGCATTACTATTTCTTTATAGGTTTAGAGGCAGAGAGAAATTTGTGAAGTCAGATTTAATTTAAACTCAAGATACATACAGTTTTGGATACAAAATAAAGAAGAATAGTACTGAATACATTTACCGTTATTTTGACTGATCTCTAAGCATTTGTCTTCCTGATCTTTCAAAATGCTAGAAGATACTGTTAGTGTGGCCTCCTACAGTATGCTTGGAGAAGTATTGGCCAGAGATTGTACCTGAAATCAGGACAGCATGTAGACTTCTTGTTGAGTCCTTATCTGAAAATGCTTTTTAATCTTTGGATTAAAATTCGGGCAATCTCTGAGTGCAATGATGTTGGCATCCTACCTTGCTTTGGATTATTTTAAATGATCCCCAACACTTAGGGATTTCCATGAACTCAGTTTTTCCATGGTTGGTCTAATAGCCACCTGTTGTTGACATGTGATTATTGTAAAGGCCATTCTGTGGCAAATATCACAGCATTGTTAGGTTTTGCAGGATCCAACCTGGGTCAGTCACTGGGACCAGAGGTTTAGTCTTCTGAGCTTTCAGGCTTGTGCTAGAGCTCCATCCTCAGAGAACTTCTCTCTAGTAGAGTGAATTAAGTTTTCCACTCTTCTCCTTTAAGTCTGATGTTCCAACAATACTTCTACTAATGCACGTATATTAACTACCTGGAACTTTTAGGACAAAATAACGCAGTTGTTGATACAAAACGCAAATCTGTCAGTGAGTTATGTTCCCTTTCCCTCATTATTCTATAAAATCTACCTTCATGGTTGAAGTTGCCATTACACCTGCCCAATGCTGAATATTTTAGAATGGTTCCAATATGTAGGGAGAATACTTTTGAAAGAAGGGAGAGTATGGTGAATAGAAAACTTAGATCTTTCTCTTGCTGAATTTTAATTTAATTATAAGGGCATTTTGCCAGCCATTTGCATTTACAATTGGGAGTCATTGAAATAATGGTAACTTAAGTGCTTTATTGAACCTTATTGCATATTGTTTTCCTGGAAAAATATTGCTAAGCTGGAGTCTTTCTCTTTCATTTACTCCGGATGGGGTCTGTATTGCTAACTCAAAATGCTACTTTCCCATCCATTTTATTTAATATTTTTATTTATTAATTTATTAAATTTATATGCATACCCTGTCACTGTTGAAGTGATTCTGGGTGGCTTATAAAATTATAACAGGATACATATAAAAACAGCTAGAATTAGTAAGGATTAAATGAGTCAGTAGAAAATAGTACATATTTGAAATTGACTGTCTCCATTTCCAGTCCTTACTCTGTCTTAGTTGCCCCTGTTCCCAGTAAGTGTTATTACTTGGTTTCTCTTCAAGGTTATGATAGCCTAATATAATTTGCATGCGGAGAGAGTGTCCTTGGATAGTTTCAAAATAACAAGAAAATCATTACTTAAAAACTGGTAGAGTTAAATATGACTTAGAACTGTCTCATTCATGGACTGGGAATGAGATGAAGGCAAGGAAATTTTGGTGACGTGCCAGAAAAAATGATGTTGCCGTGGCATGCTGATGCTGTAGTTAGGTGCATATGGAAGAAAAGCTGAAAGAGAGAGAGAGATAGAGGGATAGGGAGGGAATGAGTGAGGGGAGGGAGAAAGAGATTTGTGTTTTCAAGTTCATTTAGAGCTGCATATTATAAATAAATGTAATTTCCTGATTCAATGTTTGCCAGATAATTCTGTTGGAGAATAATGCTGTGAATCCCTTCATTATAGCACATCCCAATGAAGCTAGGATTTATGCTGTTGGGATCTGCATCTTCAGAGGTCAAGCACGATGGTTCAATCATAGCACATATCTGAAAATTGTCTGTCTCCATTGCCAGTCCTGGCTCTGTCTTGGTTACCCCTATTCCCAGTCATAGGGGAGAAATGAAACTAAACACCATTCGCTAGAGAAGGAAATGGCAACTTATTCCTATAGTTTCAAGAAAGCCCAATGGACACTCAAAGCAAGATCTGTATTAATATGACATTGAAAAAAAACTTCTTCAGCCCTGACTGGATGGTGGAGAATGGATTTATATTCCTTGCAGACAGCTGGTCATTTGCATTGTGAGTCGTTGAGGCCATTTGGAGGTTTATCTGTGTCCTCAGAGTCACGTGCATTACGCAGATGTTTCAATCATTACCCAAACTAGGTAACATCATCAGTGCTAGTGATGATAACTGCAAGAAAACAACCAAGCTCAGAGAACACCAAGGACAATTCAATTCCTGCAGTGCCATTACAATTGTCCCAAATCCGACTGCATCTATTTGGGGTGGGGCGGAGGGAATCTCATGACTGCAGTAGTTTCTAAAAAACATACAGGCTTCTAATTCT
Organism: Pseudonaja textilis; assembly: GCF_049901715.1. Lineage (NCBI taxonomy): Eukaryota > Metazoa > Chordata > Lepidosauria > Squamata > Elapidae > Pseudonaja > Pseudonaja textilis. The sequence goes on from NC_141991.1 coordinate 176,216,707, forward strand.
ATACCACACACTTACTTGCAGCACAACAGATTAGGGTACATAAGAAATTAGAGTGTATTTAACTTTATTTCATATTGGGAATTTGCAAGAACAATGACAAATTCTACCTCTAAAACAACAGTTTGCTGCCTGAAAAGTTAGGATATTCCCAAGAGCAAGCGTGGAACTGCTTTACCATTTGGTTTTTGCTGATTTGAAAAACTTCTCTTGTAGGCTAATCAGCATACTTTACAAAGACACGTGCCTGAAAAGAATCCGCCATGCCATTACCTAGAGAATAAAAATAAGGAGTTAAAAATTCAGTTCAGAAAAACAACAACCCTGCTTGAATATTTTGGAAGAACAGTGGGTTTTTGTTTTTTGTTTTGTCCCCTAGAATTGTTTTGGTTACCTGGAAAATATATTTGCTGTAGCAGTTTTAAAAGAAGATCCCTTGATGATTTTTAGGAATGAGGTAATCCTCAACTCCAAGAAAACCAAATTGGGCCTGTAACAAAGGAACAGAGAGTTTCTTGATTTGAGGAATGATCAAGATATGCAGGCAGTCAAAGGTTGTAGCAGGGTGTTTTAAAATTTCTGATAGGTACAGTACAGCATGCTATTTAAAACAAGATATATCTCATGGGATTCAAAAGCATCTAAAATTTGTAAAAATAAGAAATAGCGCCAGCTTAAACCTGAGTTATTTTTCTGCACATACCTTTAGATTAGACATCAAGCAGGGACGCAGAGGATAAATTTATTTCCAGAATTTGAATAATTCTACTCACAATGCTATAGGGAGCTAATGCATCAAATGCTGCTATATTCACAGACATATGGATTACTAATATGTAATATTAGTACTAGTACATTACTAGTACATTACTAATATGTTGGATAGGAGATCACTAGAAGTCTAGATATTTTACCTAACTATTGAATGCTATCAGTCACTTTTTACATTGCTTACTATAATGCAATGTTTGAATTTGTTGAATTTTTCAACCCATCAATTCCCCCCACCATGTATCAGTCCTATATGATAGGCCAGACTAATAAACCAATACCATATATTGTCCAGGACTAAGAATGGTGGCCTAGTGATGAAGATGCTCATGTCCCACTCGGAAGATTGAGAGGTCAGTCCTAGGTCGTGGTAGATGTATCTCTCCTAGGGCGCAAAGAAAAAGTATCTGCTGTGAACTCTACGTGGCGTCAGGAATGGCATCCATACAGTAAATGCTCATATCTATTCAGTTGCCCTGACTCTACCCAAATTAAGGGATTACAGGGTCATAAAAAGGGATTTTTATATAGACCGGGACTACTTTTATTGTGATGTCTATTGTAACAGAATCTTGCGACTCTGAATGTGCTTCCATCTTCCCTCCCCTTGTGTGAGACTTTTCTGAAGTTGTTTTCTTGGCTTAGGCTCAAATCCCACTTATCTGACGATTGCCTTGGTAGTGGCTGTGCCTTCCATCCTTCAAAAGGCCATTCCCTGTGCCCTCTAGAGCCTGGCACATTTTGTGCCTGGATGCATATTTTAATAGAATGAGAGTACTTGTTACCTAGTGACTTTTCTTGGCAGCACCTCAAAGTGCCTCGCCATTGTCCTTTTCTGAATCCACTTTTCATTTCCCTTTCCACTGTAGACTGTAGGCTGGGATTTCCCACAATTTGCCATCTAGGTACAGTACTAATCAGATCTGGAAGCTTTGAAGTGGAGGGGGAATTGACAGCTCGCATTACTAGCTGGAGACATGTAACTTTTTGTATCAGACCTCAAAGCTTCTGAATCAATAAGTATTCTGTGACCTCCAGATGCAATGACGGAGTCAGAATGTCTCAGCAATTATACTCTGCAGAACTACACAGCGTTCCATGATTTGTTGGGTGGCATTCTGGATTAGGAAGTGAAGATGGAGATTGCTGAAGTTCCAGAAACCCTCATGTGACTTTTGTGATTTAAAAACAGTTTTTAAACTGTTTTTACAGATAAACTAAGACAACTTCTACAAATCTCTCTCTCTCTCTCTCTCTCTCTGTGTGTGTGTGTGTGTAAAAATAAAAATAAATAAATTAGGGGGGGAAATTCTTCTTGAGATCCTGAAATTATGTACATAGTGGGATAATTAAGTAATTTAATTATTGGTCTGGTTCAGGTCAGGTTACCCTCCTATGACTGCACAGAATTGAAGTAGAATGGCTGTTTTGAAAGTTGGAGATTCAGATTGCCAAAATTTCAGCATATTAGGGAACAATTGTCTCATCCTGAGAATTATTATTTTAAAAAGCAGGCAAAAATTTGACAGTAATATTTATACCTTGTTAGGTCACCTCTCCTAGTTCCTCGAACACAGATAATTCTGTAGCATGGATGGTTCATTTTTGACATTTTCTCTTATAATCACCATCTGGTAATTTTTGCCAGAGGTTAAAAATCTGATTAAAATAATAATTAGTACTACTGCTACTGATCTCCTTGTTAAATCCCCAATCTCGTTCGGCGTTGCCTCTTTAGAGGCAGTGGAAGAAGAGTGAATGGCTACCCCAGGCTTGAGAGACTTCTCCTTTGTGTTAAATTTTGTCTGGAAATGTACATTTTCTTATGATTCCCTGAAGAATGATTCCTCTCCATACTGTTCCCCACCTCCCCAGGCCTTTAACCAGCTCTGAAAGGTGAGCAGATCAAAACAGTCAGTTCTGGAGTTGCTAGACAACTATGCACCGAATACAGATGGAAAATTCATTATTCCTCTAAAAACAAATAAAAACGAACAAGCCAAAGGCTTGTTTAATGGCCTTTGGGGCTGGGCTGGATGGAACATCAGGAGCTATTTACGTATCTCAGCCCTGTTGTTTATTCTGCTCTATGCTGTACTGCGCTTTGCCAGCTCTGGGCTGTGGGCTGGTTTAATTCTCATGCAGCTCACAGCTGCTTTAACTCAGCTGTACTAACAGTGAGCACTGCATGCCAGTATTTCTCTCTCACTTTTCAAGCAGGGGACTATGGAGAGATAATTCTTGAAGAAGTTTATTCTAGAAAATCATGTATTATGTATTATATACTTCTTAGGTGTTGCATAATAACACACAATTGTCCATGTGTTACAGTTGTGGGTAGAACTTCATAATAATTAGGCAGCCTGTATCGAACTGGTTGATTATAGTAATAATTGTAGGTACCACAACCGCAAAATTAACTTTAGGTGTGGGCCAACTTATATATCATATAGCATGACAAGTCCCTATGATTAATTGTTTATGTTCATTTTCTTTTTTTTAGTAAAAGGTTTTTTTAATTTCAATTTACACATATGCAACAATTCATTAACTGTGTGAATTAGGCAGCCTGTATCGAACTGGTTGATTATAGTAATAAAGAATTAAGCCAATCAGAATCATTGATGCGATGGGCAGCTGCAGAAAATAAATGAATGAATGAATGAACGAATACATAAATAAACGTTCATTCATTGATACTTGGAGCATCTTATCACAAATTTTAAGGTATATAGGCAAAACACTAGATTTGACATGTTATAAACTCACGTTTTTAAGGTAAAATCACATCAAAAGTCCCATGCAGGATTAAAGATCCCCAAACTCCTTGGGTTATTGACCACTTCATAAAGTTTCAGTTTGTTCATCAACCTCCAAACAATTATTATATGAACATAATTTAATATCTGCTACTTTAACTAACAGTACTACAAATAATAGTTAACAATACTGACCTCTTGGATAATGCCATTCATCTTTGCGAGTCGATTTCGACCACTTGGGAAAACATGATCTAATCAATCATCCTGCAGGAAAACTTGCAAGCAAGTTGCCTGGAGATAAGGCACTCAGAAAAGTAAATTATATTCATTTTTGCATACTTACAGGATAATAGTCATCATGGGCACCAAGTAGCTACTCATCCCTGAAAATATATGGCAATACAAATGAGGGGTCCTTGATATTCTCTGTGCTTGCTTGTTTTCTTACAGATGTTTCATTACCCAGCACTGATGATGTTACTTAGTTTGGAAGGTAACATCATCAGAAAATGAAATATCTGCAAGAAAACAAACAAGCTCAAACAACACCAAGGACTCCTCATTTCAACCCTGAGCTACAAATATTCTCCTTTATAGATACAAATGAATTTCATAGTGATCCCATCTGTTTAGTAATGGCATGATAGTGTAATTCTGATTTTACTGTTTGAAGGTTTTTTTTCCTGATAACACTCAATAAACAAAGCAGATTTTTGACCCTTAAGCAGCTTTATCTTCTAGGAGTGTCAGACTACAACGCCTATCATCCCCAATGGCCTGGAATGATGGGTGTTGCTGGAAAGCACCATTTAGGGTAGGGCTTCTTAAACAGTGTCTCTGAGATCCCATGCTATCATTCTGGTTAATACCACAGCCACTACGACAACATTAAAATATTATATAATCCAAGTTGCTATGCACCTTTTTTTAACCACAGTTTTTAATCATGAGTTTTCATTGTGATATTTAAATTTCTGATATTTAAATTTTTTGTATTTTCTGTTCAGTACTTTACATTTACCTTGGAACTAAATATTCCCTTAGAATTGAACCAAAAGGCAGGGTAGAAATTCAATAATAAACCAAAGAAAAAAATACATAGATAAAACACACACAAAAAACCCTGTCCTTAGTAACAACCCATAATATCTTTCATAAGGGCAGCATCCAGGATGATAAGCTATCATTAGAACAGATGCTTTCTGATAATTTCTGCTTCTGACATACATTTTGCCCCTGCCAAGGAAACTGGGGATTTTATCTTTTTCTTTGTTTGTTTTAATTGTTCTCCTGCCCTTCAACAATTTCCCCAGCACAGCTCACACCATTGTTTTTGTGTGTGTGTGTGGGGGGGTGTTTTTTCCTTTTGTGTTGTGATGAAGTATTTGGTAGATACAGGCTTCAACTTTGGGATGGATTGAATGTGCAATGTTCTATCTCTTGGCCTTTCAATCTGTAGGCAGAGTTCATTGCAACTTTCTTTTCTGACGTTTTAAGGCTTTGCTATGTTGCTTCTATGTTGCTTCACAACTTTTCCCTTCAAAGCAATATTCTTCTGAGTGACTCTATTCCTTAGGGTTCTTAAGAATGCCTTGTTCTCTGCGGAGTTCACTCCAGCCCTCTCAGTTTTTACTGGAGAGATGTTATTGTCTTCCATGACGTTAGCACACTTACTATAAACCTCAGTTAGTTTTCACTTTGTGTTTGCAGGGTCTTCAAATTGCTTCTCTCTCAACGAAGCAGCATCGTCTTTGCTTCCTCCCTTCCTCCCTGTCTCTTTTGGAATTGAACAAGTTCTGGTCAACCCCTTTGTTGTACCATGGGTACAATTATCTTCTTTTTCAGCTATGATAGTTTGGCTGGATTTGTCTGGGTGGCTGGATTGGGAAGCATCTCAAGTTGATCTTAGAAGCTTGTTGTACAATGGGTAAAATGATCTTCTTCAGCTATGATAGTTTGGCTGGATTTGGCTGGATGGCTGGATTGTGAAGCATGTCAAGTTGATCTTAGAAGCTTGTTCAGTTTGATGGAAGAAAGGCATCTCTTTGTCTAGCACCATCTACAGAGTGTGATTTAAAAAAAAAATCAAGATGGTGACCATGACAGTACAATCAAAACTCCACCTGTTTTTTTGTGCAATACATATTAAAAATAGGCAAAACTTTGATCCCACCATTGTAGCTGCCCTCTTGACTTTTTGACCACACTCTCTAGACACTCAAAGGTGCTTTTTCAGGAGGCAACTGGACTTTCTTGTTTTTCCTTTGAAGATGTTTTGCTTCTCATCCAGGAAGCTTCTTCAGCTCTGACAGGATAGTGGAGAATGGAATCTTTTCAGAGCTGAAGCAGTTTCTTGGATGAGAAGCAAAACATCTTCAAAGAAAAAACAAGAAAGTCCAGTTGCCTCCTGAAAAAGTACCTTTGGGACAACCATGACCTGGATGACCAAGAATCTCTGCAGACTCTGAAGACACTCCTATCGTAACCTTTGAGTGACAGAGAGTTACACTTTGCATACACACAAGTACACAAAGGCAGGATCAAGACAAAGAAATAAGTGGGAATTGGAACCAAAACTATATTGGCCTTAATTTAATTTATGTTTGAAATTATATCAATGAATACATCCCCAAAACTTTAACCTTAGACTGTCTACTATTAACCTCACCCCTTTCCTAAGAGGTCTGTAGGGGATGTGCATAAGCACACCAATGTGCCTACCGTCCCTGTCCTATTGTTTGTTTTATTTTTCTTATATGTACTCATTTCATGTATTCATAACTATGTATATACTTATATCTATTATCTTGTAAGAGATTGACAAATCAAAATAAATAAAATAAATAAATAAATACACGAATTTCCTCAAATAGCCATAGCATAGAGCTGAGGAAGGACATGGAAACAGTTTTACCTCAGGAGTCCATTACATTCCACTTCCTGGCTTCTGGAATTTCTTCGTTCACTCCTTTGGCCTGTAAGAAGTTACCACCCAACCCTCCCCTAGAAAATTGAAATATCCTAGGAAATATCAAAAAGGCAGAATATTTCCCCTAAGAAGAGTAGAAACTCAGAAGCAGAAACTCACCTCAGAAGTAGAAGCTCACCCCCACCATTGTTCATGGGTCATTAATTAAGGCCTGAGCCAGAATATTTTACATAATAAAGATCTCCAGGTAAAACTATAGCAATTGCCCAAAGCCCTTTTCATTACATCACCATCCAGCAAGGCTCAACCAAGCCTGGAACTCAGGACAGCCTACAGAGTTGCTCCTGCATGGCCCCATGGGAGTCTGACAACCAATCAGAGCACAAGCTCAAATTCAAATCCCAACAGAGGGTATAAAACCAGGCACTCTCAGCATCTCAGCCCTTCCTTCTTTCCCTTCACCCAACATCTTGAAGCATGTGATCATCCTTTTCACTTTGGAGCTCCAAGCCATGTGATCCTGTCCACCATTAAACTATCATTCCAAACAGCCTCCATGTTTCCAGTGTCTTTTTCCCCACTTGGAACTGAACCCAGAAGGATAATTCTTCCAACAGGCCAAATTCTGCTAATGTAAAATAATAAAATGCGCTACCTAGATGGTCTCCTTGTGTCACATTAAACATCACATGCAGTAGCTTCTGAAGGAAAAAAAAGTCCCTCAGAAATCTCACATTGTCACCACTACATCCTACTTTATTAACCAGCATCACTTAGTATTTTTTAAAAGACTGTAGTTTTAAAATCTCAGAAAGAAGACAGATAATGTGGTTATTTTAATAGTATAACCTTACTTCAACTTTAAAAAGGGGTGGGATTTTTCCCTTCCCTTTTAAAGATAACTTTTCTCTGGGAGAGGAATAATCTATCAGAGGCTATATGTCAGAAGTGGATGGGAGTGGAGTATATGTGCTTAATATTCATTTCCTCTGTCTGCTCTCATTTATTTTTGCTGGACCTGTTCACATCTCCGTGTGTCTCACAAAAGTTCTCCACTGTAGCACTGTTTGGTGTCAGCCAAACTTATTTCTTTCTTTTCTGTCTCAAAGCTGGATTGCAAACATTATGACAGCTTTCCGTGACAATTTAAAATTTATATTCCACTCTATAACGCCAACTGCACTGATTGAAGTCAGTGGTTTCATCACTAGAAATTTCAATACAGTATAGAACCTATAATCAAAACAGAAAAATCGAGATGCATTGAATTCTAAATCACAGAAAATAACAAATGAATAATTTATTAATTAGTTGTAAGCTAAAAAAAGAAAAAAAAATTAAAACTAGAAAGAAAGCAGGAAAAACAAAAAATAAACACGTGAGATTTACAAAGATTACAGAATAAAATAAAAATGTGAAAATAACATTTAGTTCTAAATATGAAAGTATCTTATTTAATTTAAAATTTCACATGGTTAATGAAATCAAGACAATATGCAATAATTAATAGCAATAGGCAGTAGATTATGAATTATAAATCAGCATGGGACTATAATCATTTTTGCTTAGTGTAAAAATTCTATGCTTTTTAGCAAATCATAAAGAAATTTAACACATTACATTAGAAGAAAATCTAAGCTTCAAATTAGTACAAGAACATATGTAGAACTTTTCATCCAAGAATGGTTTCCATGTTGAATTGAATTTATATCTGATTTGTTTTCAATTATAATATTTTTGACATTGATGTATGTCCTGACAAATTAATTTGCCGTTCTCCTATAGACAGAATTATACATTCTAATAAGAAACACAGTCCTAGCAGCTGTTACAATATTCAAAGCCCGTTTGTTATACTTTATGGGAATATGAGATTTGATAATATTTAGTAGAAAAACATCATCAAAATTGTTTAATTCTGTTATAAATAGTTTTCCAGGATTGTTGGTTTTTAAAGCATTGTCATGGGGAAAAATGATCCAACCTGTCTATTATCTTGGCAAAAATTTTTAAAGAATGAATTATCTACTTTATCTATCAGTACTAAATACTATACCATAATAAAACATGGTATAGTACTTTGCTTATTGCTAGCTTTTTGTTTTGGTGATCCTTAAGATTAATTTTAGAAATTTTGATAGTTTGTTGTAGGGTGCTAAACTGCAAGGCTCTGAGCATTCACCTAATATCAAACAGGTTAGCTTCCAAAACTCTACAGGAAATAGGATTATGAGATTTTGTGCAACACTTGGATGGACCAGGCTGAGAATTAATGCAGCTTTGACATTGTCTCTTTCCTTGTCCCATTCTGCATTGGAAAAACATGTTCCATTTTTGTCCCAAAATTCTAGAGAATTGGTATGCTTCCCTATGGCAAAGGCAGGTTTGCTTTCAGGTTTAGCATACCTCCTCAAATTTCAGAACTGGTTTGTTGTCCTAGGCCCCATGCTCATTTGTGATCAAAAGAAAAAGAGGGGGAAACTCTCACTGAGGAAGGTTACAAAAAAGTGAAGAAGGCTGATCCAATGTTGCTGTCTACTCTTTGGCCATTTCCACACTTGCCATCATAACAAAAATAAGAACATATGATATATACAGGGGTAGGCTTCAAATTTTTTAGCAAGGGGCTCTCTGCCCTAATGACTGGCTGGGTGGGCGTGGCTTGGTGGTCATGTGACTGGATGGGTGTGACCAACTCGATGTCGCTTTTTTGCCCTAATTATCTAAAAAAAGATATACCAAAAAAAATATGTTTATTATTATGTCTATTTAATACTTAAATAAAAGATTGTGTGAAACCAGTCAGTAACTGTGAGAGGGAACTTAGAGTCTTAGTGGAGTTTCTGGTGAGTTATGTGATTCTTATTATTTGGGAGTTAATCCTCTCAGAGCCGAGTGGCTCTTATCTGATTTTTCTCAATGGCTCTCCCTCGCAAGTGCTGAGTGGATTGTTTATCTAGCTTGCAGCACTTTTACAAGGTGTGAAATGCTCTTGGCTGAATGCCCAGAAGTTCAATTAAGCCTATTAAGAGCTTTCCCTTGCTGCTTGTCTTTCTGAGGTTACTGGGGCCTCTATGAGCCCGAACCCCTGCAAGCCCCCGCGAGCCCCAAGCAGCCCACCCTTGCATATATAAATCAGAATGATTTAGAGCACTGCCTGGCATAGACTATTTAATTATTATTTGTGAGCTTCTTTCCCATTTCTGCTCTAGCATACACATTGTGCCTCATGTCCTAAAGGGAAAAATCCTACTGAGTGAAGCATTACTGAGACTAAGGCAGTGTTTGCTATGGTGACAGCAGAATTCCTCTAAGGGCCAAATCAAGAAATACATCTAAAATAATAAATGTGAGATAAATGTATGCTGCCATTCATTGTAAATAAAACTTTCATTTATTATAAAGGACGGATTATGCTGCATTAAAATCCGAAAATAAATTTCTACATTTGGTTTTCCTATTACTACTTTGTGTGAATTGGTCCACTTGGGGAGAGGTGATGGTTAAACATTTGTGCTACCCTGTTCTTTTTGTAGCTTTAGACCATGATTTCCTCTCGTTGAAAAATTACAGGCGCACACAGTAGGTTTCTCCAAAATCACACACATTTATTTTTCTGCAAGGCTTTATTAAACCCCCTGCCGTCCGTAGAATATGAAGACCTCAGCACAGTCTCACAATATTTTGGCTGGGATGTTTATTTAGCAAGAGAACACCAATGAGGTTTTAACAATACTGACTTTCTGTCTTCAGAAAAGGCTTTCTCTGGAGTGATATACAATTTTTGGAAAACAAATCCTCTTCCTTACTAGCAAAACCCTGCTCTGGAATGTTATGCAAAGTTTGAAAACAAAATTCTGGTCTGCATCAGAAAAGGTCTGCTTTGGAAGAATCAGTAGCTTGTGAAGGGTGAAGGAGGCAAGAATGCTACCTAGAGTCAAAGAAATCTCAGACCATAATGTGTTTTCTGGCAGGCTGTAACCAGAACCACTATAATGCTTCTAGTTGCTGGCCACTTTCATGAAAATGGACAGCGCCCTTTGGCCACTTGTTTGCACATTAATGTAAACCGAGGGGTGGGAAAGCACGTTCAGAATTGCAAAATTTTGTTGCTAAGGCTGTTACAGTAAAAGTGGCAATAGCAATAGCACTTAGACTTATACGACTTATATAAGACTTATATTAGACTTATGCTTCATAGTGCTTTACAGCCCTCTCTATGCAGTTTACAAATTCAGCATGTTACCCCCAACAATCCGGATCCTCACTTTACTGCCCTCGGGAGGATGGAAGGCTGAGTCAACCCTGAGTGCCGTGAGGATCAAATTTCAGGCTGTGGGCAGAGTTTGCCTGCAATATTGCATTCCAGCCACTGTGCCACCAGTGATAGATAGTTATAACTATCAACCAATATTTAGAATGCAATATCACGCAATTTATGTACTTGATTTATTTATTTATTTATTTAAATTCTTCCTTCCTCCTCCTAGTTTCCCCACAACAACAAACATATGAGGTAAGTTGGGCTGAGAGAGAGTGACTGGAAAACCAGCTGGCTTTCAGGGCTAAGGCGGGACTAGAACTCATAATCTCCTGGCTTCTAGTATCTTACCACTAGTCCAAACTGGCTTTTGTTTTCTTAGTAAAATTCAGTTTCACTAATAGATGTGTCAATAGGACAGAAGACTAGCAGAAAAGAAACTGGAAAAGACTGTAAAATATAAGAACTTAACTGAAATACAGGGATGATGGAATAAACCTGCAAAAGTTTTCTCTATGGTTATTGGAACATTAGGAGCTATAACAACAGAATTATCAAAACAGCCCCCCAAATTAGAATTCTTTCACCTCAGCACATTCAGCTTACAACAAACAGTTTTGCTTGGTCCACATGTTCTATGTACCATAATATTATTTAGAATTATTTGGATAATTCTTAGCTCCCCCCCAAAAACTACTTCTATATTCCTTTCCTCTTGATCTGTCAATCTGCCATTAAAATCCCTTGTTCTGAAACAGAAGTTTAAACTTTTTGAAAAGTTTAAATAAATTTACTGTGTGTTTATCAGTGGATTTTAGACATGATAGCTAAACAGATCAAGGGAGTAATATATCTCTCAATATTACAGTGGGGAGAATATATCACCTTCATGCCCAACTTGTGAGATTTCAAAAACCTCTGCAGGCAAATGGACATAAAACGCAAGCCATTGAGGGCTATTTGATTCAAAGCAACATTGTCCAATGCCTAGGTGTGATTTTTGAAAGTTAACATCTAGTAGTGGAAACTGGGCTATGCACAATACAGCCCATTCTGATTATGAGCACACGAGAAAGTTCAGTTAGAAATGTATTTTCATTTTTGCCCTTGAAACTACGTGTGCCAGATAAAACCAGAATATTTGATGGAACTTAGACGTGGGCACAAGGGAGGAAGAAACTTCCTCTTGTTAGCTTTTTCCAAATATCTTAGCAGCTAAAATTCCTTTGGAGTGCCCTGTCCTCCATCAATTTACTCTTACTGCTTTGGAGTCATGTTTGGCAGAATTGAACTATCACCTTTTGACCCTGGTGGGTCTTGCATGAAAAAGACCCATTTAGCTTATCATTACAATCTTTGCATTTTGATCATGTACAGAAGCTCCCAGTTTCCTTTTAAGACTGGTATAGGGTCAGTGTAATAGAAGGCGGTCATTGCCCCAGACTTTTATCTATTTCTCTCTTCCTTAGTCAATGTGTGACAGTATGTGTCAAACATCTATCATGTAGCACAGAAAAATCATGTAGCGTATAAGATAATATTCACGATTCACTGCTGAATATATAAACCCTTCAAAACATATTGGTATGAAAATCTCAGGTGGAAAGTAAACTTTGAAGAAAAAAATAATCATTTTGTAATTGCTGGGTTTTAACTTGCATTGCTTTATGCCAGAGGTGGGGAGCTCTTTTATGACCCATGGACTTCAACTCCCAGAATTCCTGGGCCAGCCTGGCTCAGGAATTCTGGGAGTTGAAGTCCACAAGTCATAGCAGGGCCCTAGTTCCCAACCCTTGCTTTATGCAGTTAAGACATTGGGAATAGAACTGGCTTTTGCTTATCCTGATAAATTAGCTTCTTAGGAATATGAAAAGCTGCTTTAACCCAATTGATGTTTTTTTGGAGCTTAAAACACTCAAAGCAAAGCATGTCATACTTAGAATGTTGCAAGCTGAAACATTTTGCACAACCCTAACATTTCATTTATTAAAAAAAACATTAATGCTCCTGTTTTCATATGTAATAACAAAGAGCAGTACTGTTGAAAGAGAAGTAGAAAGAGAAAACTCGGGAGATACAGGATGGGTGGATTGCCACATATCACTGACTTTGGCCTTGTTGATTGATTTCTTTATTTTTAATCTTATTGTAAACTGCCAAGAGTTTTATGAGCCAGGAGGGGAAAATATTGTAAAAGACAGGATGTACTTTTTAAAAATGTTGAGTATTTTGAAAATGAATATGTTTAAGCAAACAGGATTACAATTCTTATATGATCTGGGCCAGCCTTGCCAAGGGACAGCCTTATTATAAATACACTGCTCAAAAAAAATAAAGGGAACACTTAAACAACCCAATGTAACTCCAAGTCAATCACACTTCTGTGAAATCAAACTGTCCACTTAGGTAGCAACACTGATTGACAATCAATTTCACATGCTGTTGTGCAAATGGAATAGATAACAGGTGGAAAGCATAGGCAGTTAGCAAGACATCCCCAATAAAGGAGTGGTTCTGCAGGTGGTGACCACAGACCACTTCTCAGTTCCTATGCTTTCTGGCTGACGGTTTGGTCACTTTTGAATGCTGGTGGTGCTTTCACTCTAGTGGTAGCATGAGACGGAGTCTACAACCCACACAAGTAGCTCAGGTAGTGCAGCTCATCCAGGATGGCACATCAATGCGAGCTGTGGCAAGAAGGTTTGTTGTGTCTGTCAGCATAGTGTCCAGAGCATGGAGGCGCTACCAGGAGACAGGCCAGTACATCAGGAGATGTGGAGGAGGCCGTAGGAGGGCAACAACCCAGCATCAGGACCGCTACCTCCACCTTTGTGCAAGGAGGGACAGGAGGAGCACTGCCAGAGCCCTGCAAAATGACCTCCGGCGGGCCACAAATGTGCATGTGGCTGCTCAAACAGTCAGAAACAAACTCCATGAGGGTGGTATGAGGGCCCAACGTCCACAGGTGGGGGTTGTGCTTACAGCCCAACACCATGCAGGACGTTTGGCATTTGCCAGAGAACACCAAGATTGGCAAATTCGCCACTGGTGCCCTGTGCTCTTCACAGATGAAAGCAGGTTCACACTGAGCATATGTGATAGACATGACAGGGTCTGGAGACACCGTGGAGAACGTTCTGCTGCCTGCAACATCCTCCAGCATGACCAGTTTGGCAGTGGGTCAGTAATGGTGTGGGGTGGCATTTCTTTAGGGGGCCGCACAGCCCTCCATGTGCTCGCCAGAGGTAGCCTGACTGCCATTAGGTACCGAGATGAGATCCTCAGACCCCTTGTGAGACCATATGTTGGTGTGGTTGGCCCTGGGTTCCTCCTAATGCAAGACAATGCTAGACCTCATGTGGCTGGAGTGTGTCAGCAGTACCTGCAAGATGAAGGCATTGATGCTATGGACTGGCCCTGCCATTCCCCAGGCCTGAATCCAATTGAGCACATCTGAGACATCATGTTTCGCTCCATCCACCAACGCCACGTTGCACCAGAGACTGTCCAGGAGTTGGGGGATGCTTTAGTCCAGGTGTGGGAGGAGATCCCTCAGGAGACCATCCGCCACCTCATCAGGAGCATGCCCAGGAGTTTGTAGGGAGGTCATACAGGCACATGGAGGCTGCACACACAACTGAGCCTCATTTTGACTTGTTTTAAGGACATTACATCAAAGTTGGATCAGCCTGTAGTGTTTTTTTCCACTTTAGTTTGGAGTGTAACTCCAAATCCAGACCACCATGGGTTGCTAAATTTGATTTCCATTGATAATTTTTGCGTGATTTTGTTGTCAGCACATTCAACTATGTAATGAACAAAGTATTTAATAAGAATATGTCATTGATTCAGATCTAAGATGTCTTATTTTTGTGTTCCTTTTATTTTTTTGAGCAGTGTACATTCATTCTGAACTTCTTAAACCTGTAATTTGGCACCGAGGCTTATTTAGATCAAGCTTGTATAACATTTGAGCTTCTGGATCAAGTGTTGTCTACCAAATACAAATGTCAAAAAGAAATATTTTACATTATATACCGAGTGACATCTCTTCAGTTTACATACCTGATATAATTGAAAATAAAGAAATCAGAGTCTCTGTTCCCTGAAGGACAGGTTGAAATGGATTAGAATGAGAAAATGCTCAAGTGATTGATGCCTGGATCTGTACTCATATGATGCTAACAGCCTAAATAAGGTTTTCATTTCTGTTAATGCTCAGATATAATAAGAGCGCAGGAGCCAGACTGAATCAGCCTTCAGGCCAGAGGTAGTATTCAGCAGGTTCTGACCAGTTCTGGAGAACCGGTAGCGGAAATTTTGAACAGTTCGGAGAACCGGCAAATACCACCTTTGACTGGAGATTTTACAGTATCCTTCCCCTGCCACACCCACCAAACCACTCCCACAGAACCAGTAGTAAAACCAATTGAATCTCACCACTGCTTCAGGCCTATCTAAATTGCTACTCCACAGCTGTGGCGAACTGGATATGCCAGGAAAGACAAAAAGGTGGATATGGAGTTGCCCACAACTGCCCATAGCCATCACTGTATACCTACATTGCAAAGGGGTTGATGGGTAAGCAAATTCCGACTGTGCATTGAGTGGAGATGCGCATCCTGCATGCTGATTGGTTGATCTGACTTCCTGCTCTGTGCTTTACTGTTTGAGTGCCCCCAGCCAGAACATTCACAAATGTTATGAATGCAACAGCTATGCAACTATTTACGAACGACACATATGTTCCTTCATGTGCACTGCCAGAGAAGTCTGCTTGCCTCTTGAGAGGTGAGAGCAGAGGGCAGTAGCAACAACTGAAATGAGACTCAAAGGTAATAGCACCAAATGACTTGCGTTACTGCAAAACTGAAAGGAAAGAACATCTAACAGAGGTGATAAACACATAGCCATCATCACTAATAGACATCGATAGCCAAGCTTTCTACGATGAGAGCTTCCAGACTAATAGATTGCTATCAGGATAATCCCAAGTGTGACATTAAACTCACACTTTGATTATATGCCTCTTTTTCTAATGCAATTATTTGTGTGAGATATAAAGGCTAGATAGTGAAAGTGCTTGAGGATGCGTGCATTTTGTATTGTCAAATATTACAGCCATGAAAGCGTATTAAAAATCAATAAACTAACATAAATAAATAAACCTGAGGTTTGACAGATTTCTAGGAGGCTCAGAAAAAAGATGGGGAAAAAAATAAAAAAAAACTGCAACAGAGAAAACTGCAACAGAGAAACACAGCAGGAATAAAAATATCAAAAAATATTGAAACAGCAGTTTAACAAGAACTACAACAAAAAGTCATTCATAACAATGATGTTCCTCACAACTTCTGGAAGATACCTAGTGAGGATGTTAGGTGTTAGTTACTTTGAAATAACTCTGAATTTCAAAGAAGGGAGCAGCTATTGAAAATAGCACCATAGAGACTATTAAAATACAAAGAGGCCTTCAAGGATGATTTCAACCTGTAGAAACATGGATATGATACAATGTAATCCTTCAAAAGTGATCCAGGTCTAACAGTCTTAAAATTGCTACCAATCTTTGAATTGTATCTGGAAACAAATTGAAATCCCTAGACGTCCAGTCAGCCAGCCAATCAAAATGTCCATTTCCCAGTATAAAGTCATTGACCAAACAGGAGAGAATGGATTTACTCAGAACAATCTGAAACTGTGATATCCATGAGAACCTTTCTAAAAAAATATTATACTGTATTAGATTGTCCTAGGTTCCAATGCTCTGAGTTCTACTATGTCATAGAAATAATAATAATAATAATAATAATAATAATAATAATAATAATAATAATAATAATAATATCATCATCATCATCATCCAGTGTTAGATATTTAAATGCCTATTCATCATGATTAGATTCAGAATGGACATTTATTAGACTCCAACTGGACCAGCCAGCACTTATTTCTAACACAGAGATAACTGTATTTTCTTGCCTGCTATTTTGAAAGAAATTAAATATGAACTGCCTGCTTGAAAGAAGAAATGACAGCTCCAGTTCACAACACAACCTTGGCATAAACTTACATCAAAATTCAAGCTCAGATGTTTCTGCTGAAAGTCAGGTTTCAAAGTTCTCAGTCTGGACTGATGAATCTGTTAATTTTTATTGCTCCATCCATCTATCCATCCATCCATCCAGTTTATCAACATCTTGTTCCACTTAGGAAAATATTTGATAATTTGAGTACAATTTTGAAAAAAAATGAGCCAAATAAAACATTCATTCCTATTTGTCAATAAAGCTTGTGCAAATCTTGTGCACATCTTATGTAAATCTTATGCCATCTTGTGCAAATCTTGTGACACAAAATTATCTGCTATAATGTCCTACCAGTCAATGACTATTTCCGCTTTAACCGCAACAATACAAGAGCACACAACAGATACAAACTCAATGTAAACCACTCCAAACTTGATTGCAGAAAGTACGACTTCAGCAATAGAGTGGTCAATGCCTGGAATGCACTACCTGACTCTGTTGGTACATCCTCAAACCTCTACTTCTTTACCCTCAAACTATCTGCTATTGACATCACCCCATTCCTAAGGGGCATGCGTAAGTGTACAATCGCGCCTACATCCATGTCCTATTGTCCCCATTTATTCGTATCTATTCCCTGTATTCACACTCATGTTTGTTCTTATACCTATTATCTTATAAGCGACTGACAAATCAAATAAATAAAAAATAAATCTTCTTGCCCTCTTTACTTGCATTATTTTGTCTATCAAGTAATCACTATAGGGCTTGTTGGGAACTGGAAATAGTTGATACATGACCTTTAGAACCGAAGTTGAAGATAGTTAAAATAACATGAAAGATATAGATGAATGAATGGGTGGATGGATGGATGGATGGATAGCAGCAGCAATTGCACAGACTTATATACTGCTCCATGGT
Source organism: Pseudonaja textilis (assembly GCF_049901715.1). Classification (NCBI taxonomy): domain Eukaryota; kingdom Metazoa; phylum Chordata; class Lepidosauria; order Squamata; family Elapidae; genus Pseudonaja; species Pseudonaja textilis. The sequence goes on from NC_141991.1 coordinate 176,234,377, forward strand.
GCTTTACAGCATTCTCTGACCGGTAAACAATGTCACCATTTTACCAATCTCAGAAGGCTGAAGGCTAAGTCAACCTTGAGCATATTAGTATTTGAAACTCTGTTAACGATCAAGGAGTTCCAAAATCTCTTGAGAAAGTCCCTTTGCTTGCCAATTGTATGACATCTGAGTCACTTTTCCTAAAACTACATTATGTATTTTTCTCAGCAAACAAAAGTAGGGTAATTTTTCAATAGTATTATTATGTTTGTTTTTTCCAGAGTCAGTCAGTTGGAAAGGTGCATTAAAAAAAATGAAAATAATGAATGACTGAATACTATTATCCCAGATTTTGCTTCCTAATTACAGTTGGGATTGCGATAAAATCTCAAGAAGAGGCCTGTGTTAGACCAGTTTTTCTCAATCCTGGCAACTTTAAAATATGTAGATTTCAACCCCCAGAATTCCCCAGCCAGCTATATGGATTAGGGAACTGTAGGAATTGAAGTCCATGTATCTTTAAGATGCAAAAATTGAGAAACATTGTGTTGGATAATAGTAAATCAGTCAATGAGGGAAGAAATATTAATTCAGGGGAAGGACATGTATCGTTAAAGTCATTCTTTTAGTATAGCTGAAGACATGGATCTTTCTGATATAAATCTTGACCCCAAACCAAATAGATAAAATGTTGTACTTTCCTACAATATTTCACTGTCTTATATAATACAGATGAAGTAATTCCACATTCTGTGCAGAGTTTGCCTGCAACACTGCATTCTAACCACTGTGCCACCAGTGATAGATAATTATAATTACACACACATGTACAGAGAAACAAATATATGTGAAAAAATGTGTCTTTGTTTCTCTACCCCCTTAGGGTTATGTCTATCTGTCTGTCTGTCTGTCTGTCTATTATCTATCCATTTGTCTATATATCATCTATCATTTTGTATTATAGAAATGATTTTCTATTATAATAAAAACAATATGTATAATCTAATTATATTCCATATACCAGGAGTTGTAACTCTACTTCATGTTGAAATATACACCTCTTGCCTGATTTATTAGCACTCACCCAGAAGCTCTCTTGTTTTCTTTTGCTTCAGAGCCTCCAAAGCCGCACTGATTATATAAGCTAATTTAGGTCATTTTGGTCACTAAGCCAACAAATTGCCATCCATATTATCAGTTTACCAACACAAGAAAACAAAAATTGCTTTCATTTGCTTGTTGTTCATGCTCCGGCTGTGCAATTTATTCGTGGGTTTTACAGGCCCCACCGAGCTGAGGAATAAAGACTCGCAATGTGTGAAACCCAACAAATGGCAGCTTTGTCCTCTGGCGACCTCAAAGGCTGGTGTCACAGTGATTATCTACTCTTATGTCAACGTTACTTCAACAGGGCCTCAGCAGCAGTGAGAAACTCTGAGAAGGGCCAAGCACTGCCAAGTAGAGAGAAGGAGAGTGAATGATCTGAGGGGATCATGCCATGCATACTGATGGCCAAGGAGAATCTTAGCCTCTGTTTCCAAAGAGTCTTGTCTGGTAGCTAGAGTAGTTAGTGCAACCCTATATAAACCAGCCACTATTAACTATAATTTTACCAAGCAATCTCAGAGCTCCTTAATCAATCAGAATAGAGCCTGAAGGAAGCTTGGAGGTCTTTTAATCCAACCCTCTGCTCAACCATTTCAGACAGGTGGCTGTCCAGTTTCTTCTTAAAAACCTTCAGTGATGAAGCACTCACCACTTTTGAAGGCAAGCCATTCCACCAGTTAATTGTCCTCACTGTTAGCAAGTTTCTCCTTCATTCCAGGTTGCTTCTTTCCTTGATTAGTTTCCATCCATTGTTTCTTGTCTTGCCTTCTGGTGCTTTCGAAAATGAGTTGTCCCTCTCTTCTTTGTGGGAGCTCCTCAAACGCTGGCATACTGCTATCACGTCACCCCTCGTCCTTCTTTTCTCTGGACTGGACATACCCAATTCCTGCAACTGTTCTCCATGTTTTAATCAGATTTTAACAGGTGACCTGCTTGCAAAGGGAAACGGGTTGCTTGCTATTTCTCACAAAAACCAGCGGCTGTTTCCAAACGACAGTCTCTTTCTTCATTCCCCCCCCCACCGCCCGAGCTGCTTCCCATTCTATCTTCAGTGAAGTGGCCTCCTCCAATTGTTGCTCCATGGTCATTTCGTCCTGGGCTGCAGGAGAGACCAAACACTTGGTGTATCTCTTCAACCGATATCTGACAGGTCCTTCAGAAGAAGTGCTACATTGATTGCCTAAACACAGGATTAGCAGATCATCAGACCGGTAGTCAACTTTTTTTTTTAAAGAATGGGTTCTTCTGGCAATGCTATTCCCGTGTACGTAAAGCTCCTGCATAAAGAAAGGTCCAGGGTCCCAGCATGGTAGAAAGATTGTAAGAAATATTGGGCCTTTTCCCCCTGCTTCAAGTGTTTCTCCATACCCACGATTGTCAAGCTATTATTGAACACGAGTTTAGCATTCCTTCAAAAGAACACTAGACCTGAATTCAGAAATAGCCCAAGTGAGAGGTCATAGAGCACCTGTGAATTTCTGAACTGTTACTTGGGAAATCTAAAAAATATCTAAAATATTAATTTCATTTAGGGTGGATTTATTTCTTCAGAAGGTCTTCAGGGAGTAAAACAAAAGCAAATATACTTCTGTAATAGCAATAGCACTTAGACTTCTATACCTCTTCACAGTGCTTTACAGCCCCTCTCTAAGTGGTTTACAGAGTCAGCATATCGGCCCCAACAATCTGGAGGCAATAATTATAATTGTAAAAAAAAAAAAAGCAATAAAAGAAAGCAATAAAGAAGGGAGGCAGGAAGAAGAGAGCCTGGACAATAAGAATATTATCCTAAGATGAGTCCTCATTGATTGTGTGATGTCATTGCAGTTGTGAACAATTTTTACATATCTGTATGCCAGCAGTGTTGTATCTGTGCACGGGGAAACATTTCAAGACAGTGAATGCCACTTGGGAATAAAATAAAACATTGTCTTACTTTGAAAGGGGTGTTTTGTGCTCTTGTTAAAGGATTCTTAGCTCACTCTGCCACCCAGCACTGCCACTGAAAGGCAATGGAGCTTTGCCTCCATGGCAAAGACAGAAACAATAGGAAAAGTTGGCAATGTTATTGACTTTTATTTTTGTGGCTAGAGGAAATTACTGCTCAGTCCTGGGTGCATAGGATATGGCATTAACTGGCAAGAGGACATTGGTTGACTGGCAGTTCTCTTTGGATTTCGAAACATCTAACTATTTCTGCCCTTAAAGCATCCCAATATCGAAATATGAAAATAGTGAAAACAAGGCTGGAAGAAGGAAATGCCCTGGGGTATCCACTATAACTAGGTTTGTTGTATTGTCCCAAGTGGCACAAACCCCAAGAGTCCAGGTGGCTCTGCAATATAAATTATTATAATATGTAACTATACTAATAGAGTTTTAGGGATTAGGGATTAGGGATTCTATGATATATAAACAAAAGGCAAAGCAGTCCCTGTGGATTTTACTCTGCTAGTAATTGCCAACTATAGGGAGCGATCAGTGATAGGATTCAATTTTTTTTTACTAATGGTTCTATGGGTGTGGCTTGGTGGGCATGGCAGGGAAGGATACTGTAAAATCTCCAGTCACAGGTGATATTTGCCAGTTCTCCGAACTACTTAAAATTTCCTCTACCGGTTCTCCAGAACTGGTCAGAACCTGCTGAATACCACCTCTGGGAGCGATGCTTAATTCCATTTTAAGGCCATTGAGCCAGTGCTGTCGGAAGACATTTCCACCAGAGATGGTATTCAGCGGGTTCTGACCAGTTCTGGAGAACCGGTAGTGGACATTTTGAGTAGTTTGAAGTACCAGCAAATACCACCTCTGACTGGCCCCGCCCCCATCTATTCTCTGCCTCCTGAGTCCCAGCTGATTGGCTGGGCCTTCTTTCATTGCCCTGCACAGGAAAATGGAGCTGGAAAGCAGGTTAGTGGGGTGGGGAATGGAGATTTTATGGTATCCTTCTCCTGGAGTGGGGAGGGAATGGGGATTATGCAGTATCCTTCCCCTCCCATGCCCACCAAGCCACACCCACAGAACCGGTAGTAAAAAAAATTTGAATCCCACCACTGATTTCCATGGTCATGTGATCAGCATGATGTCACAAAGTGTTGTTTCCTTCCCACCAAAGGGGTACTTATTACTGTATTTTTTGCACTATAAGACGCCCCAGAATTTAAGATGCACCTAGCTTTTGGGGAGGAAGACAAGGGAAAAAAATCTGCCTCTGCCTCCCACCAATTTGCCTCCTTGCAGAAAATAGCAAACAGCCTGGTCAGCTTAAACACAGCCTGATTTAGCACGAGCAGTTGATTGGCGGTTGGATCAGCCCCCTGGAATACCGCTGGTTAGCTGTTCCGGGCTGCGAGGACTGCCGCCTCCCACCAGCACGCCGCTGTCCTATCGCTGCCTCTGCATGCCCCATTTTCTGCCTCTGCATTTTCTGCCTGTTTTCAGCCCATTCCAGGTGGGCTGCCAATCACCACTGTGGATCAGCTGCTCATGATAGATCAGGCTGTGCTGAAGCTGACCAGCTTATTTGCTGTTTGCTGCAAGGAGGCAAATTGCTGGGAGGCAGAGGCCAAAGGGTGGGAACTGGCAGGTGCGCAGGGCTTTGGCAACATTCACTCTATAAGACACACAGACATTTCCCCCCCCCACTATTTTTGTGTGTGTATGTGTGTGTGGGGGGGCGGGGGCGGAAGTGCTTCTTATAGTGCGAAAAATGCAGTAATCTACCGGCATTTGCGTGCTTTCAAACTGCCAGATTGGCAGGAACTGTGGGGAGAGGACAGGGGTTCAGCCCTTTGAGTGGCTGTTGGGTCTTGAACCTGGTCTGCCAGCTTTCTAGCCAACAAGCCCAGTGTCTTGTGTGTGTGTGTGTGTGTGTGTGTGTGTGTGTACCCTGTTTCTCCAACAATACAGCCTCCCCCAATAGGAAGTCCCAGCATGTTTTATAGGCATGAAATGAAATTAAGCCCCTCCCCCCAAATTAAGGCCTATATTAAAATATGCGAAATGGGGGGGAAATGGCGGGGGGGCTTGCTGTTAGGAAGTACTTTTGTTGCACACCCGGATATGGTGCTGCCTGCGCTGACCCTGATACAAAGTGCCCCACCAACACCGAGGTCAACATCCAAGCTGTCGCCGCCCGCCCACCCGAAGATGCAAGGGAGGGGAATTAAGTCACCCCTGAAAAGACGGCCTAGCCATTTTTTCCGGGCTCAAAAAGAAAAAGACCCGGCCTTATTATATGAGAAACACGGTATATATATATGTGTGTGTATGGTATTCAGCTTCGTTCGGGTATTTTCCCACGTCATTATAGTTGTGCTTTTAAAGTTGTAGCAACATTTTGGCAGAATCAATTCTGCCATCATCAGGCTTCTGTATACTATACAGAACACAATACAGAAGCCTGATGATGGCAGATGAGATTCTGCCAAAACGTTGCTATAACTTTAAAAGCACAACTATAATGACGTGGGAAAATACCTGAACAAAGCTGAATACCATACATATAAATACCTGCGAAAGCTTAATTATTATAGATAACTATCCATATAATAGATAGTTAGATAGTTCTTCAGTGGGATGTAAACCCAGTGTAAGAGGCCTTCTTTCTAGGAAATGTAGGATGTTTGCAGCTTTAAAGCATCAAAGATAGAAGATTTTGTCTGACTCGGTCAGAGCTGACTGGCATTTCTTTAAACAGAAAATGTGCTGTCATCTCTGTGGTTGATGACCAACTGACAGAGCTCTTGCATTAATCTGAACCAACTGACAGGGCTCTTGCAGTAATTCTCTTTTTATTGTCACTGGCAGGGCATCTCTCTGACCTAGTAAGACAAAACCTTCTATCAGTAGAAATGGCAAAACAAGAACAAAACATTTCTTTGGCTCTGATACTTGGCTACTGCAGGTCAAAATATTTTCACAATGGAGGGGTTATTCCGAAATTAAAAAAAACCTCTCAACTCTCCTGATACCAACCATATACTGACTTACAACCATTTGTTTAGCCATCATTCAAAGTTACAGTGGCATGGAAAAAAGTGACTTATGACTGTTTTTCACACTTGTGACTGTTAATAAGCATCCCCGTGGTCACACGATCCAAATTTGGACCTTTGGCAACAGGCATGTATTTATGAAGATTGCAGTGTCCCAGGGTCATGTGAACATGTAAACCCAGCGTAGGAGGCCTTCTTTCTAGAAAATGTAGGATGAACACCTTGTGCAACTGGGTCAAAAAGCTCTCTCTCTCCCCCTCCCTCCCTCTTCCTCCCTCATCTGTCTATCATCTGTTTCTCTGTCTGCCTATCTCTGTCTGTCTGTCTGTCTATCTATCTATCTATCTATCTATCTATCTATCTATCTATCTATCTATCTATCTATCTATCTATCTAATCTAATCTAATCTAATCTAATCTATTTGATCCTGGTACAGGTTGTTTTGTTTCTTCCCAGCCTTTTGGAATTGGCTGGTACACTGGGAACATTAAGGAGATTCTTTCCCAGTAGGCTTACTTAGTCACAAAAGAGTTTTAGTGAAGACAAACTGGAAAGGATGGTCTCCAATTCACATTTACAATCACATTTCTAAAGAAAATACCAGGTTATAACACAAGCCCACATCTATATTGTTTAAGCATGCTTAAGAATGACAGGGAGATTCTTGGAAATGTAAGTGGTGAAGGATGCTCATTTTTCGTTTGTAGCGTGACAGCTTCCCAATATCATGTATTGTTTTTCAATTAAAGAATCTTTAAAAAGGACAGAGGACACAGAGAAAACTTCCATATAGTTTACCATTCTAAGGCTTAGAGATGGATTTCTGTAAAATTATCTTTGGCAGTTTAGGTAAAGGTTTTTTTTCCCCGTGCTGATGTTCACCATATTTAATAGTGATATCACTGATCCGGTATCAACCATGTTTAACTTTTACTTCCTGGCATTTTAAAAGGGTATGGAATTAGTTAATGTAGTATGAACACATATAGTGTTTAGCAAGTCCAAGGAGTTTTCTTTATTTCAGAAATTCAGAGAAAGCACTTGAACGTATGGCAATATTAGTTGTATATCGTGGAAAGAGGGTCTGAAGATCAGAGAGGCACTTCTATTAAAGCCGCATTATGACTTCAAGACATCCCAAGAACAGATGTGAGCTTTCAGGTTCCCAGTTCACATTTCTCCAAAGCAAGGATGTCTATGAATCTATGAACTTCAGAATAAAATAAATTCCAGGAAGGCTTGCTCTAAAAGTTCATATGGTTGCAATCTTTGGGTACTTCCACATAAGAACTCCATCCCAGTTCAAAACACCCCTTTCCTTGCAGAACACATGAGTTCTCGGGAAAAGGAAACTGTTTTAAATTTGTAAGCAGGTCAGCTTCCCCATTTACAGGAATTCTTGTCTCATTCTGTCTCTCGCTTCCTCAACTCCAATTGCCTAGCATGACTTTCAAGGAAGAGGGTGAATTTGCAATCGATAATTGCAAATAATCATTTAACCACTGGTCTAATTACTAATTAATTAATGAGTCTAATCTACTAACCACCAAATAGATTTATTTAGAGCTAATTCAACTAAAACTCTGTGGCCATTCAGCTGCATATACAGGGAACTCCTAATTTGGTGGTTCATATAATGTCATTGGGAAGTCAGCAGTATGATCTCACCCTCCTGTTGCCTTGCTGGAGATCCAAAATGACTCACGTCAGCTTTCGCAACTTGATGTCTACTGGATGTGGTCTCTAGAATTCTCAAAAGCTGCAAGATGTCTTGAGGTTAATAGACTTTTGTATAATAAGTACCAAGCTCATATCATTTTTAAAAAGTCCACTTTTGTACTACCTCATCATAGTCTACCTTATCTTATGAAAGGCAGCAAGTCCAGAAGATAGAAGGTACACATCACATCAGATCAGATCCTAAAATTAAAAGAAGCCATAGACGAACGAAGGCCAGGCTTTGAAATAAATGCTTCTTTTTCTTGAAGCTGCTTTTTCCTCCAGTTGTTGGGTCATCTCTAAGAAAGAAGTTTAGTAATTCCATAATATAGTCACACCTAGCAAGAAGAAGAAGAAGAAGAAGAAGAAGAAGAAGAAGAAGAAGAAGAAGAAGAAGAAGAAGAAGAAGAAGAAGAAGAAGAAGAAGAAGAAGAAGGAGGAGGAGGAGGAGGAGGAGGAGGAGGAGGAGGAGGAGGAGGAGTAGATAAAGATTGCATACTCATTTAAGGAAGGAAATATGACAGTTCTGGAAGGCGGTAATGTATTACAAAATGGAAAATTTATATTAGGGCATCTCTGAAACAGAATGTGGGCTAAGTGCTAACTAGAACGAAGCCTCATCATTTGCCATTCTGTGCTGCAATAAATGAATAACCAAATTAGTTTGGACTTGCTTCTCCTTTTGATGCTTCAAAGCTTTATGCCTGCTTTTTTTTAAACAACAAAGACAACAACACATTTTCATCTCTTCCACTTGTTCTTGGGATAAATGTTCATTAAAACATATTCTTCTGTTATGACAATAAGAGCTTTCAAGAAAAGGAACAAGATAAATAGAAGTGCACTTCCTGTAACAAGTTCCTAGAGTCTTTTTTTTTTCTAATGTTATATAACCATAAGCAAAAAACAAAAGCCATTCATTCGTGAGGCAGAGAAGGAAAAATGTGATCCACAGACAGGGGCTAAGATGGGAAGTATAGAGCTGCCAACTATTTTTCTGGCTTAATTACTGGGCAGTATGAATGACAAGTCAAAATTCAGCCTTATAATTTTCTTTTACATGCAGATGTCTTTCAGAAAAAAAGATAGTAGCTTTATAGGAGATAGCCAGGGTTTGGACCTGTCCTATTACCAATTAAATTGGGCTGTCTCTGGAGAAAGACACACACTTAGCTAGATGAATTGACCTTATTGTGGTAGTTGTCTAAAAATACCAATTGGCTATTGAAGAAATAGGCCACAACTTACTATCTTTCTTGGTTCTTAAGCCAATGTTGGAATGTAGTACTAAAGGCGAAGTCACTGCTCACTCCAGGAGTTGGATCCTGACTGGCTCAAGGTTGACTCAGCCTTCCATCCTTCTGAGGTCAGTAAAATGAGGGCCCAGATTGTTGGGGGCAATAGGCTGACTCTGTAAACTGTTTAAAGGGGGCTGTAAACAGTGGTGGGATTCAATTTTTTTTTTTACTACTGGTTCTGTGGATGTGGCTGGGGGCATGGCCACGTGACTAGGTGGGCATGGCTTTTTTTGCTTTTTGCAGCAATACACCCCCCCCCAATTTTTTGAGCCTTCTGGGCCTCAGGGAGGCCTTGGGGTATGTGTGTCATTCTTGCTCCCAGAAGGCTTTCCCAGGGCTCAAGAAGGCAGAAAACTCAGCTTGGGGGGGGGGGGGACGTGCAGCGCCCTGCCCCACGCTTCCTTTTGGGGCCTTATGGGCCTCATAAAGCTTCCCTAAGGCTCAGGAAGGCAGAAAACTGAGCCTGGGGGGGGGGGACACAGCACCTCTCCACACTTGGTTTTGGGGCCTTCTGAGCCTCAGGGAAGCTTCCTGGCAGGGCCTTTTTGCTCCCAGAAGGCTTCCCTAGGGCTGAGGAGGGAAAAAAATGGAGCCTGAAGGGGGCCCACAGTACCCTCCACACTTCAGTTTGGGGCCTTCTGGGCCTCAGGGAAGACCTCCTGGGGGGTGTTTTTGCTCCAGAAGGCTTCCCTAGGGCTCGGAAAGGCCGAAAACTGAGCCTGAGGGGCCATGCAGCACCCCCCATACTTCGTTTAGGGGCCTCCCTGGGGCCCAGGAAGGCAAAAAATGGAGAGGGGGATGGAGGATTTCCCCCCCCCCTTTCCTGAGCTTCAGGGAAGCCTCCTGGGTGAAGCAGTAAGTAAACAAGGGGAAATCCCAGCATAGCTGATTGTAGGAACAACTGATTGTTGGGAGAGGAAACAAAAGAAATACCTTAAGGAGTGACTGGGTGGGCTAGCATCAGGCGGGCGGGGTAAATGAGCATCGGGCGGGCGAGGCAAGCGAGCTCCTGACTACCGGGTCAGGGGCATGGCCAGCCAGAAGTTACTATTAGTTTGGTGACCCATGCCAAATCCTTGCTACCAGTTCACCTGAACCAGTGCAAACCAGCTGAATACCACCACTGGCTGTAAATCACTATAAAGTGGTATGGAAGTGCTACTGCTTCTCCAAAGAGACAAAATGGCACTATGTAGTAGTATAACTTGTAATAAAGATCATTCTGGAACTCCAATTAGTCCTTGAATTAACCTTAAAGTCACAAACAACAGTTACAAACCACCACGAATGGTTCACAAATGTTTCCACTAAACCCAAAGCAAATAAACCAGATTATGTCATGATGTAACATATAAATTTAGCAATATTGTAAGATTGGCTAACTATTGTCCATACTTACTACCTTCACATGGCTGATGACCCTGAGCTGCAGCAAAAGGCGGAATCTAACCACAACATAATAGTCCTTGTTTCTGTTGCATCCCTGCCATATTGCTTCTGATTCCCAACCATTACTTGAGGGAATTAAATTGTCCGTATTATTTTCCCTCTCCCAGACATTTTCTTTGACAAATGCAATGTGATACTATTCAGTCAGTAGCATGGTGATTTAAGCAGGTGGGATTGGCTTACTTCCTATTGGCCAGCTCTCTATTGGACACTTTGGACAGCTCAAGTATTTCTCCTCTACTCAGGTTCCTAGATATTGTCCTCCATAAGTGTTTGGTTTGGGGTAGCAGGAAAGTCAGGCTCTCTATTAGGGTGTCCTATATAGAGTGAGTGCAGAAAAGAGCAACAAAGATGATTAGGGGCTTGGAGGCTAAAACAGTTACAGGAATTGGGTACGTCTAGTTTAGTGAAAAGAAGGACTAAAGGCAGAGGTGGTATGCAGCAGGTTCTGACCGGTTCTGGAGAACCAGTAGCGGAAATTTTGAGTAGTTTGGAGAACCGGCAAATACCACCTCTGACTGCCCCTGCCCCCATTTATTCTCTGCCTCCCATCGAGTCCCAGCTGATCGGCCGGGTCTTCTTTTGTTGCCCTGCACAGGAGAACGGAGTTGGACAGCAGGTTAGTAGGGTGGGGAGGGAATGGGATTTTGCAGTATCCTTCCCCCTGGAGTGGGGTGGGAATGGAGATTTTACAGTATCCTTCACCTACCATGCCCACCAAGCCACACCCACAGAACCGATAGCCACACAATGCCATGCCCACCAAGCCACTCCCACAGAACCGATAGTTAAAAAAAAATTAATCCCACTACTGATTAAGGGTGACATGATAGTAGTATTCCAATATTGGAATACTTTATTGCCATAAAGAAGAGGGGGGTCAACCTATCTTCTAGAGCACCAGAAGGCAAGGCAAGAAACTGTGGATGGAAACTAGTCAAGGAGTGGAACAACCTACAACAGTGAAAAAAATTAACCAGTGGACTGGCTTGCCTTCAGAAGTTGTGAGTGCTGGACTGGAGAGCCACTTGTCTGGAATGGTATAGGATCTCCTGCTCAAGCAGGGGTTGGACTAGAAGACCTCCAAGCTCCCTTACAACTCTGTTATTGTGTTGTTCTGTTATCATATCATACTAATTTTAAAAGATATGGATAAACCATACCAACAACTAAGGGGTAGGCAGACTGTATGATGTGACTACAGAAGAGAGAGTTCGTGGTGCAACCTTGCCTTTATTTTTGCATGTGGGTTTAACAGTCTACTGAAAAGCACTAAACTTTCCGCCAAACGTAACTTGAAAAGCACATCATTAGTTGGAGAGTGCCAGTGGAAAAATCTTCCTCTATATATGTCTGTCAGCTGTTAATTCACAGCTGATATGTATATAGGGGAGAATGCGTAGTATGGTGGAAGACTGCCCTGCCTTTTGCAATGGGAGGGTCTGCTATAGAGAGGGATTGTCTTCTTCTGCTGCTTATTACAGCTCTCATCAGTGCTTGTCGGCTGGTATGTCAGTTAATGCAATGCAGGAGGGTTTGTTCTGCTGCTGAGCCCAGATATGTGAGCCTAGTTTCTACTCACATTGGGGGTCAGAAGGAGCAACCCGATGTTGCTTCTTTTTCTTTTCTTATGCAGAGACAAAATGAAGTTTTGCAACCATTTTCATGACCTTCTGCAAGGGGTTAAAACTTGACTCTATGGCCCTGCATTGGGAGCACAGGGGACCATGCAACTTGGGTGGCTGGATGGCCTCATGAGAACCCCCACAACCACCACCATGCCAATCTAGGAATTTTTTTTTTTACCTTTTTGAAATTTTATAATGTTATAATTTTAAAAAGCACAAGTTAAAATAATGTAATATTTTAAGGTCAAGACCCAGGGAAATAATAAAACCCAGGCAATTCAAATTGTATAAAGATTTATTACAAGCTTAAAGCTCTCTACAAGAATCTGAACTACTAATGGCCAAAGCAAATGGGCGGTGGATAGAAGCCAAAGGAATTCAAGGTCGGCTGGGCTTAGATCTCTTGTGGGCATGAAGGACTCATGCCCACAAGAGTCTAATGATCTGTTTGACCTGTTTGAACTGATGACCTGTTTGACCTCTCCCTCCAGCTCAGCCTAGTCATCTCCTACAGTCAGTTTCATACATTATGTATTGTTTATACTGTACACCAAGGGTCTTCAAACCTGGTGAGTTTAAGACTTGCGGCCTTCAACCCCTCAGAATTCCTGAGCTAATATGACTGGAGAAGGAATTCTGGGAGTTGAAGGCCACAAGTCTTAAAGCTGTCAAGTTTGAAGGCCCCTGCTGTACACTGTCCAGAGCCCCTCTCTGAGGTAGATGGGCAGTTTAGAAAAAGGAAATATAAATAAAATACATGTTTGTTAGTTCTTTTTATTCAGGTAGCCATGTATGTCTATTCATCTGAAAGACTAGCTGGCCGGGATGTTTGAATTCCAGAAGAAGCACCTTTTATACTACCTTGTTCTAGGTGATGGTTCCAAAGGACTAGAATTCCATACAATTTTATATTTTCCGACAAAGCTTGGCTGATCCAACCTTGTCCCTTCTCTCATATCTCCTGGTACTTTCCCATCAGATTGTCAGTAACGTAACCAATTAACATGAGAACTATCTGTGGTTTTAGGATCTTTTGTTATGACACCTGTATCTTGTCGTGTCTTCTTCAAATTGGAATATGCCTGAACAAATATTTTTGCCTCTTTGACCTCTGTGACCTCTCACAGAGTCCTTTATTCAATCATCAGAATTCATACAAATACATTGTATAAAGTTATACATTGCCACAATAATGTGTAGAGTTCCCACAACATTATACCCCAAGGATATGAATATAGGTTTCATTGATTAATATGTAATGGATGATTAACAATCTAAGTGAAATAATTGGCTAAAACCCAATCAGACCTGGAAGTGGTAATCCTGGTTGTTATACAGATAGTCCTTGACTACAATTGAGCCAAAAATATCTATTGCTAAACAAGACAGTTGTTAAGTGAGTTTAGCCCCATTTTACAACTTCTCTTGCCTCAATTGCTACATGAATCACTGCAGTTGTTAAATTAGTAACTCTGGATTCCACATTGACTTTGCTTGTCAGAAGGTCGCAAAAGGATATGACCCCAGGACCCTGCAACTGTCATAAATACGTGCCAGTTGCCTAGCATCTGAATTTTGATCATGTGGCCATGGGGATTTGTTATTTTGCTATTTTGACCTTATTACTAACAAAGAAGTGCTGCAAAAGAGTTCCTCCTGCGATCTACATAACATTGTCACCAGAGGTGGTATTCAACAAGTTCTGACCAGTTCTGGAAAACCGGTAGTAGAAATTTTGAGTAGTTCGGAGAACCGGCAAATACCACCTCTGACTGGCCCTGCCCCCATCTATTCTCTGCCTCCTGAGTCCCAGCTGATCAGCTGGGCCTTCTTTTGTTGCCCTGCACAGGAGAACAGAGCTGGAAAGCAGGTTAGCGGGGTGGGGAGGGAATGGGATTTTTCAGTAACCTTCCCCTAACCCACCAAGCCATACCCACCAAACCACGCCCACAGAACCGGTAGTAAAAAAAAATTGAATCCCACCACTGAATTTGTCACACGCAGAAGATTCCAACTTGCGAGTCATATTCTCCGAATGGAGAACAATCAAATCCTGAAGATGGCAATGAGATGCCAAGTGACTAGGAGGAAACTCTTTGAAATACATAGCGAAGAATGTTCCTGGAAGACTTAAAGACTCTATACATCACATTGGAAGACACTGAAGTACTTACCCAAGACCAAAAATTCTGGAGATCCCTTGCTGCCCAATATGCTACACAGCATGGCGGGTGGGTGGGGCAAGATCTAAATCTAAGGACCATGAAGATGCTGCAATGGTCATGTGAAAAGAGGTAACTCTTTTCAGTGCCATTGTAACTTTGAATGGTCACTAAATGAAGGGTTGTAAATCAAGGACTACCTTGACTATGACTGAGAATAATCTATGGGACGGTGCTAAAGTCTGGGTTAAAATATGCCAGGTTCTTTTTGGGACACCTTCTCTCTTTCTGCCAAGATTCTCCCTCCAACATTCTTCTTTACCCAGAGCAAATAATTGGGAGTAAATAATTTCTCTTCCCAGAAATTGGTAGGTGGCTTTGCTTGTCAAGGAATATGGAAATCAAGGTGAGAGCCCCAGACCCTAAAACTTCACTTGACCCAGTCCAGTTTTAGAGGGAGTTAATGAAAAAGACCGCAATGGTTCTGTTGAGAATGATGTATTGGAGAGATTAGGAGCCTGAAGGCTGCACAAGGTTTTGCACGTGTCGGTAGGCACAGTTCAAAAGTAAGCTTATTCAGGGAGGCTCTGAGGGTTTTAAGGGGTGAAATAACCACCTTGCAAGGTTTATGGCATGTACTTTGCCCTTTAACCTTCCAAAGATTTCAAAAAATGCAAAGGGCTTGAGGCGGGGTTTCATGTTGAAGATGTCATTCTGCATGAAATCACCCTGCTATCAAATTCCTCCTTAGTATTTTCTTCTCAGGGCTAAACAATATGTCTTATTCTTCAAATAGGAGTTAGCCTCTAGTCTCCTGACCATTGACAGTGACTTTTGGGAGGCTCTCCTGTCCAATTCCTTCCTGAAGTTATTGGTTGTAATCAGGGGTGGGATTCAAATTTTTAACAACGGGTTCTGTGGGCATGGTTTAGGTGATGGGCGTGGTTTGGTGGTCATGTCATTAGCTGGGTGTGGCCAACTCAATATCGCTCTCATTGAGGCTCACATCTCCTTGTCTGGCCTTTCATGACTGTGGGGATGCTGCAACAGTCGTAAGTGTGAAAAATAGTCATGTCACTTTTTTCAGTGCCATTGTAACTTTGAATGGTCACTCCACAAAAGCAAAGTACCAGCAAAGGAGGGGAAAAAAACCTCCAGAGAAGTTCCTGAGACAGGAAGTCTATTCCTGCCAAGAATGTAATAAGGGTCAACGGAGTGGCAGTTTCTGTAAGCAACACCAGAATGTTTCCTTCCTGCCTTCCTTACAGGATTAGGCCAGTAATTTCTTCTTAGAACCAGTTCTCCCAACTGCTTAGAATGTTAACAACTGGTTCTAGTGAATAGGTGTGAACTGGTAGAATCCCACCTCTGGTTATAATAATACATACTATCTCCTGTACTAGAAGCATGTACAACTTCATTTGGTTTTTGAAGTCACGCAACTCCACAAAGACTGGGAAGCTTACTGTTTTAAAAGAATACATAATAGAAAGAGAAAACATGTAAATGTTCAGACAGACATTTCTCCTATTGCTCACTTTCTTATAAACTTCTGGTTGCCCTGTCTGGAAAGGAAAGGAGATTGAGTGGGACCAGGCTTTAGGCTCCTTTTTATGTTCTTTTCTTAATTCGTTGTACAAACAACAAAAACAGATGCTTTTAGTGGGAGGAGAATGTGGGTGTGCCTTTTGTTCAGTGACACATCAATAAAAATGCCCTATTGGACAAGCTTCCTGCCCGTAGGGTGTGTATATATTTTTCCATGGAAACAGCTGGTCCTTATTACCATACAGAAAGAGGATTTTCCCATCCCTGTTCTGTGCTGGAGGTGGAATGTAGCAAGCATGAAGTAATAAGCAAGGCAGTGGCAGCCGTAAACGTTGAAAAAAAAAGAATCCATCTTCCAATACCGATGCTATTGTCAAAAGCAGACTTGCTGTTGTATCCTGTAAAGCAGCGTTTCCTGACCATTTTTATCCCATGTTGATTGGGAACAGTGTAAATGGTAGTTCAGTGCATCTGGGCAACACCACCAGATTTGGGAAGGTGGCAGTAAGTCAAGGAAAACTTGCGAGTGTCTTAAGCAAAACATCTGGGGAGTTTGGATGAGAGCCAACAAACAGTTGTGATAAGGTTTTAAAAAACGTCATTAACGGGTGGTGGGGAAGAGTCAGAATCAAAGGATCCCTTGGTTGTCCCTGGTTAATGCAATATAAAAGACCTGGGATGATCTTAAATGGGTCTGAGAAATTCTGAAGGAACTAAAAAGAGATTTTAATAATGGGTTGTGCTTTTATTCTATCAGATGAGAGGGGATTTATATTCTTTCTCCTACATTGAGATGCTACAATCCTACATCGGGAATTTGAGTAGTGTGACTCATTCCTCCACATACAGGAGGTCTTCAACTTACAAAAAAAATCCATTTAGTGACAGTGTGAAGCTACAACATCAGAGAAAAAAATGATTTTTGAGTGTTTTTCACACTTGAAAGCATCCCCATGGATATGATCAAAATTTAGATACTTGGCAACTGGTTCATATTTATGACAATTACAGTGTCCCGGGATCATATTGTATGATCACTTTTTCAGACTGTAGAAAGTTAGCACTCACCCCTCTCCTAAAAGAATAAAATATTTTGAGAAATATTAAAAACATTTCCCCTAAAAGAGAAATAAAAATCTTAAGGATGACAGAAACTCCCTGCCCCCAGCAGATATTTGGTGCCCATTAAGAAAACTGGGCCATCCTATCTACAAAACAAAAGACCTTCGGCCTCATTCAAGATCCAAACCAGGACAAAGCCATTAAGACACAATTGGAATTGCCCAACATCCTTTCAGAACACTAGAATCTTCATTACATCATGACCTTCCAAGCTTCAATCAAACCTGGGATCTCAGACAAACATGACCCCATAGGAATCTGACAACAGCCAATAGAATATATGTTCTTGCACAGGAACAGGAAGCTCAAGTACAAAGCCCAAGAGAAGATATAAAAGCCGCCCCCCACTCTCAACTCCGTGTGGTGAGCTGCACCAGAACCACAAACATGTGCTGTTCATGAATAAATGGACTCTTTTTCCAATCAGCCTCCAGCCTCCATTTTGTCTCCAGTGCCTTTCTCCTGGCCTTTCTCCCGAACTGAACCAGATGGATATTTCTTCCAACAAGGCCTTCTGATAAGTAATGTCATTGGGAAAACCAGGTTCATTTAACAACCATGTTATTAGTTTCACACTGCAGGGGTTCACTTAACAATTGTGGCAAGAAAGGCTGCAAAATGGGGCAAAATTCATTTAACAACAGCTTCACATAGCAACATAAATTTTAGGCTCAATTGTGGTTGAAAGTTGAGGACTACATGTATTACTCCAAAACTAATCCCAGCTTTTAAAAATTTCTTTATTGTGTTTTAGGCAATCTACAATGACACCTTGATGAAGGGTAAATATATTATTATTTCCTCCTTTTATTTTCAGCAAGAACCCCGTGAGGCGAGTTGGGTTGAGAGAGAGTGAGTGACTGGCCCAAAGTCACCATTAGCATTCAAAATTTTAATTTCCTAATCTGGTCTACTCTGGAGGGCTGAAATAATATGCTGTACATGGAAGGGAGACTTTCAGAAAGCCAAGGGTTTGGAGGGAAGGAACCAGTTGAGGAGGATGACATGAATACAGGTAGTCCTTGACCTACAACCACAACTGAGCCCAAAATTTCTGTTGTTAAGTGAGAATTTATTAAGTGAATTTTGCCCCATTTCATGACTGCCACAATTGTTAAGTGATTCACTGCAGTCGATAACTTAGTTACCTGGTTGTTAAGTGAATCTGGCTTCCCCATTGACTTTGCTCCTTGTGCGTTTGCAATGATCCTGGCGGGACATTGCAATGGACATAAGTATGAACCAGCTGCCAAGCATCTGAATTTAATCACATGATCACAGGGATGCTTGAAAGGTTGTAACTGTGGAAAACGGTCATAAGTCACTTTTTTTCAGGGCCATTGTAACTTCGAATGGACACTAAATGAACTGTTGTAAGTCGAGAACAACCTGTACATGGAATGGTATAAATATAGGAAGCTGAAGAAATGGGCAGGGATATTTTCAGTGGCTAAAAAGAAAAACCCTCACAGGGCTCAAACTTGCCACCACTGCGGTACTGGAAGGAGAAAATGGTGGTGTGATTCTCCTGTTTCCTTTCTCCTGTCGTCTGGAACCGCTGCAATGGGCAGAGTTAATCTGAGTCCCTTCATCATCGAAGGGCCCCATCTTCAAGAACTGCGTATTCTCCAACCACTTCAACTAGGCTTTGCTGTCAGGATTCCAGCAATCACTCAAATTAAATCATGATTCTCGAGCCCAACTTCAAAAAACTTCAAAGGATCTATTAGACATACAGGGCAGTGACATACAAATTTTTTTTGAAGCCCACCACTGATTCCCACCTTATAGGAACTAGGAAGAGTGCCTTTTCCCATAGCAACCCCTGCCCTGTGGAACACTCTTCCCAATGAAATTGGAAGATTTTTATACTTCTAGCCTTCTGAAGGATTTGGCTTTCGCACCAAGGTGGGAGAATGGGGTGACAGGATGTCAGAAGTTTGACTTGGAACCTTTTTTTTGTTTTGTTTTAAATATTCATGGTTTTGATAATTTTTTTTGTGTGTGTTATATTGCTTTAGTTTCTGATTGGGAACCACTCAGAATTTGGTATGAGATGGATGGTTACAGAAATGTTTTAAATCAATAAATAAAACATTCTCTTTTATACAGTTATGGGTTTGTAGGCAACACTTTTCTAGATACAGTAGGCCATTTTCTTAGTGGTGGGATTCAATTTTTTTTTACTACCGGTTCTGTGGGCATGGCTTGGTGGGCATGGCAGGCTACCATAAAATCTCCAGTCAGAGGTGGTATTTGCCGGTTCTCTGAACTACTCAAAACTTTTGCTACTGGTTCTCTAGAACTGGTCAGAACCTGCCGAATACCACCTCTGCATTTTCTAATTTTAATAAGAAAACAGTACATCACAGTGGATTTTGCTTATTACTAACATTTGTGGCTTTGCGAAGATGTTGGATTGCTTTGTACACTCCCACTCACAACAGAATCAATGATGGATTTTATTTTTAAAAAAATATTGTCCCCCAATATTTTGAGCACAGTTGTTTAGAAATAACCTCACAGCTGCTAAATGCATTGAGCTAGAATAGCTCCTTAGTGTAGGATACATCAACATTTAACAACTGGGAATCTAAGGCAAATGGAACGTTTAGGTTTATTTATAAATGTTTTTCAGATTATTCTTAGGCTCCAGCTAGACATTATATTACTTTAAAGGACACAGTGTGTTGATAAAATAACATGTGTTACTGTAATAGACATTTTAAGAAAGATTCCAAAGACAGACAAAATGTAGTTAGCAGCATGTTTCTAATTCTTACATTTGACCGTTTTCCTCCTCTCTCTTAAGTCTAAAGTCTGTTCTAAACACCCAGAAGAACAGGAACAAGTCATCTGAGTTTGTTACTAAACATGGATGGTTATACATTCTGGAAGAAACACCCTAATTTGAATAGAATCGGATGAATTTGGTCACATAACAAGTCTGGTTTCTTGATGTTCTGACTTGCAATCATCATTTTTGTTACTGCCAGAATTTCCATCCAACCAAATATAAACATACTTGTGCCAAGTATATTTAAAACCTAAAGAAGTAAATAATATCCTCCTACCTACACACAATAGTGAGTGCAAGATTTGTTCAGAAAAGTTTTTTTTTTTTAAAGCATGACCCTAGTGCTGTAGTTATGCGAAGCTGCTGGATGAGGGCATAATTACAGACTACTATACTCAGAGCTTGCAAAGGTCAGTGGGTGGATTCCTTTAAATTTGTTTTAAAGTTTATTTTTTCTGATTCTTCTTCCTCTTTGTAAAACTGGGCTTTTCTGTCTCTGTTTACCTACACAGTCCCTTTCAACTTGAGCCTTGTGTTATCCATCCAGGAATTATGAAAAACAACATGAATTCCTGATATCATGCCAGCCATTAATTTGGGTAAAATAGAACTTTTTCCTTTATTTTGCCTGAGCGCAGGTTAGGTGCTCCTTTGAGCTCTGTATATCTTGTGTCTAGAAATTCCTGCTATTTGCTTTATTCCCTTTGTTCTCTGTTCTGTTTCCCTTTTGCACCTTTCCCCAATTTTGTTTTTCCTTTTTAATGAAAGGATTCTCTTTCTTGCATTGCCTCCTAAGGTTGCTTTACTTTGAAGTGAGTGAATCAACCCACAGAGACAAATGGCTTAAGCCTCTAATGTCTTGGCATGGCAGCAAATTCTAGCAGCTGTTGTTGGATTCCAACGGTACAGCCTTCTGTAGAACCAGGGTTCACGGTGAGCTTTCTCAAAAGATGCAAAGCCTGTGCTCATTCAAGTCAGTTTTGCAGTAACATTCCCACACCTCTCTGTATTTTTAAAGCTCAATTTTAAAACTCAATTTGTGTCCCTCTTCTTGTTTTGTACATGCCTTTTCTCTATAAGATATTATTGTATGGGACACAATAAAATATATTTCTCAGCTGGCTTGTTTAGTACTCAAGCTTCCTTTAAAATTATGGTCAGGAAATATCTATTTCTAACAGTATTATCTCTCTGATGCTTTTCAAATATGTGGGTGTGTATTATCTAGGCTGGGAGACAATATTGTAGTTCATCGTTTATGGGTTTTGGACCTCCAATCCAGAGTACGGTGGGGAATTTTCAATTTTAT
Source organism: Pseudonaja textilis (assembly GCF_049901715.1). Classification (NCBI taxonomy): domain Eukaryota; kingdom Metazoa; phylum Chordata; class Lepidosauria; order Squamata; family Elapidae; genus Pseudonaja; species Pseudonaja textilis. The sequence continues at coordinate 176,255,493 of NC_141991.1, forward strand.
AATCTATAGAATATGTGTCAGAATTAATCTTTAGTCTCTTGGCTTTTCAATCCTCGACTGTATAGCCATATGCTTGTTCATTCTGGATATTACACTAATAATATGGTACTTAGTTCCAAATTCTGCAATTATTGTACCCAGGGTCTCTCTCTCTCTCTCTCTCTCTCTCTCCCTCCCTCCCTCCCTCTACATACATACATACATACATACATATTTACATGTCTATCTCTATCTCCATCTCTATCATCTCTATCTCCATCTCTTATCATCTCTATCTCTATCTATCTCTATCTATCTCATCCCTATCTCTATCATCTATCTATTATCCATCTGTCTGTTTCTCTGTCTGTCTATATATACCTACCTACCTACCTACCTATTGTAATATAAGAGCCAGGTTTACATCTCTACTAATCTTCCAAAGGGTTGAAAAACAAGCCAATGAATATTCTTTAGGACAGGACTCCCCAAAGTTGAATTGCATTGTTTTTATTGTTCACTTGTGGTCATGTTGGCGTTTTGTATTCATATTGGTGGTTTGGGGTTTGGATTTTTAGAGGAGGTGCATACATTAAGATTGCACAAAAGGGAAGTGTAATGGCAAAAAGTTTAGGAAGCAAGACTGATTTGATTATAAATAAAATGTATAATCCATCACCTGGTAGAAAGAAACAGCCGTCTCCTGGCCAAAATTCAAACTGCCAGATTTAAATAGCATTTTCAAGTGATGAATAAAGTCCTTTCCTTAGTCCTTATGCTATGATTGCTGTCCTGGAAATTTTGCAGGCCTGTAGAAGCCAAGAGAATACTACCTCTCTGTGTGAAAGTACATTACTGAATATCAGGCTCTGCTAAACCAAAGCGGCAAGAATTCAGCTTACCTGGGAAATACACACACATACACCTTTTCTCTCTTCATCCCTTTTGCATAAACTGGGAATATGAAAGATGAACATTCTGGAATACATCATGTAATCCTCAGACTAAACATAACCATCTGCCCCCCTTAATGCAGTTGTTTTTGTTTTTAACAAAATGTGAAAGTTCAATTGTTATTGTAACCTAACCTGTGTACTTTTAATTTCCTCTCCTGAGTTTTACAGAATGAACAGAGGGGCAGTTAGCTTTAGGGTTGTAGGGTAGACATCAACCTGGACTCCCCTAGTTCCAAAGAAGGAACTCAGTATAACCTCCTTGTAGGCATTTGTCTTCTCTATTTTTAGTAGAGTTGTTTTTTTTAAATAAAAAAGTACTTGTCTGGGATGCTAATTGTGACTTGGAGTATATATATATATATATATATGGATCTTTGGTTGTTCGGGTTTTCTCCCGCGTAAGATTCGAAGTATCTAGGCAACGTTTCGATGAAGTCTCATTCATCATCTTCAGGCTTCTGTCTTCGGCTCTGTGCTTCTCAGAGTGATGTGAGATTGCAGCTGCTTCTTCCTTTTAATTGCTAGTGGGGGTGTGACTTGATTGGGTGGGGGCTTGGCTGTGTTCTGATTGGGTGGGGGTGTGTTCTGTTCAGGTGGGGGCTTGGTTGTGCTCAGGTTAGTCTTAGTTGCTGGGGTATTTGAGTTGGTGAGCTGTGATCTTGCTGTTTGGCTTCGAGTTCGTGGTCGTGCTGCATCTTCATAGTGGGTGTTGGTTTGCTTCATGTATGGCTCGGAGGGGTTTGAAGTGGGTAGTGATGCAGCTGCAGTGCGGCTTCTGGTCCGTGGTCGTGTCTCATCTTCTGAGTGGGTGTGAGTCTGTTTTCTACATGGAAGTGTGGTAGTGGCATCTTGTGTGGCTCTCATGGGTGTGGGTCTGGTGTCATTCTTCATGTTAGGTACTGTCTGTTCATGAGGGCGGGTTTCCCAATGGCTGGAAGGCGGAGGTGTCATCTCGTTTATTCATGCTGTGTGGGCGTTTTTCTATCTCTATGGCTTCTCTGATTATTCTGCTGTTGAAGTGTTCGGTTTTATTATATATATATATATATATATATATATATATATATATATATATATATATATATATATATATATATATATCCAATGGATTTCATTCAGACATGCCCTCAAATTAAGAGTCACCATGCAAATCACCATTGATATTCACGAATCAGTGAGGTGACACAAACCTCTCTTTCTAAGACAGAACAGTAGAAGGTGACTTTTATATTGCTTACCAAAGTCATTTTTATTTATTTCTCCTAGAAATGTTTGGTGGATGAACATGATAATTCAGCCATCAAAGCAGGCCAAAGTTTGAGATATATAGTTTGGTCCTAGCCCAAGTATAAAACAAAACATAGTAGAACCTACAAGAGATAACTTAGGTGCTGAAGTTAAACCTAGAGTGCGAGAAGAGTAGGTTTTCTAATAACTGTCAGGAATAAAAAGGGGAAGAAGAAGAAAAAAAGCATGGCCAACGATAGAGGCCCAAAGATCTGGTTCTAGATCAGTGCAACAAGAAATTTTTTTTTTTAAATGTAATATTAACACAGTTTCTTGGCAGATAAAGAAACATCCCACGGAAGAAAACTTTGGTTCACACCCTGCCAAATAAACAAGCTCTACACTAATTTCTAACAGATTTGGGGCAAATCAATTCTTGCCAACCACAAAAAAGACCCCAAATCATTTCTTACATAGGAAGATGCATTAAAAAGTGCAGAGGCTTGATTCATATGTAAAATTAAGTCTGTTTTATTTCAGTTTTAGTGGATAGGATGCAGTAAACCCTTCCATTTTTTTGCACTGCAAATTGAAATAATTTTTAGGCATGCATTATATGGCAGAATGAGTTTCATATTCCTTACTTTTCTCCTCATATGTTTGTATCCCTGCCAGCAAACATTCTGATATATCTGAAGACGGCTGTTCTATTCATGCCATTGATTTTGTCCTTCAAAATTTCCTCTCCATGAGTTAATGTTGGAGTTTATGTTCCTGGTATGGAAAAGTAGCTAAGGAGCCAGCCGTTCCCAAACCAGTGATGTCAGTTATATAAACAATTAAGGACTGCTCAGACGAGGCAAATCTTTGACTCATGGGTATAATTGCCTTTGGGTATAACAGGCAAATTTCAATTTCACCTTGGCAGAACCAATCAATTATTTTATATGGCATCATTCTAGTGTACAACCAAGATTCTTAACCAGACATGTCATGTTATTTGTTTGAGAGCTTCTACCTGGATTGAATAGAGTTCAATCCAGGCTTTTAAATGAATTGTGTGGAAGTTTCTGCTAAGAGTTTGGTCAGGGAAGCCTGACCCTTGTCTAATGAGTAGATTAATTCCAAATCTCTTGAGACAGATCTAAGAAATAACCCCTTTTCTTTAACATCATCAGGAATAGGTTGGTTCAAGTAGATAAGTTATCTGTTTTAAGACTCCGTTTCATCTGTATACCCCATACACCGTTAGATTACCTTTTTTTTTGCAAAGTTCAGACAGACTGTAAACTATTTATTTTGGCAAGTGCCCTTGGGCTACTCGATTTTCACAGAACACAGGCTTTTTGCTAGACACCTGTCCTTCAAATGACCGCAATGCAGATGGCATTATTTGTTGTGAAATAAAAAAAGGGAAGAGCAAGCAAGCACATGCATTTATGTCGTCTGAAATGATCAGTTAAGTCTAAGGGCAACTATTACAAACAATGTCTCTTTGGGAAGGAGCAACCACGATTGATGTTGTTCCAAAAATAACGACTGTAAACGGACTGTAAAATGGATCTTAGGGGAGCAAGCAGAGAACCACCAACATGCTTCCAGGCAATTAGCCTTCACATTTTCCAACTCTCATTAATGAACTTTAAATGCCACCAGGATTTATCTATGTATGGACACTGGGATGCTATCCATTTATGGATACTAGGATGCTACATGCCTGGAAGTGATTAAATGTTTGCAAATCCAAAGCACACTCAAAGGATCAATTGGCTTTTCTAGACAATTCCTGTACATAAAAAAATTGACAGCCAATGAATCCTCTCAGATTGAGCTTGATAGCAATCTTCCGATGTTTGAAGGGCTGCCACAGGGAAGAGACCGTTGATTGATTCTCCACAGCACCTGAGGCAAGGCAAGAAGCAATGGGTGAAAGTTCATCAGAGGAGAGATCCAACCTGGAAAGAAGGAAGAATTTCCGGACAGTGAGAACCACTAAGCAGTGCCTCCCAGAGTTGCAAGCGCTCCATTGCTTGAGGTTTTCAAGAAAATGTTGGATAAACAATTGTCCCGGATGGTAGCAGGATTCCTACTTTAGGCAATGGATTGGACTAGTTTGAAGACCTCCAAGATCCCTTCCAGCCATGTAATTCTATGAAAATTTCAAGTAGGACAGACTTTTCTCATCACCCAAATATCACAAATTTAGGAAATTGCTTTAAATATTCCTTAAATTGAAACCACTGAGAAATCATTTATTTTGGGATGCAATATTGACAAAAATGTCTGCAAAAGGGTATATCATTATTTATGACAGTGTAAGCTACACAGATGAGATGATAATGAGATGGGTGGCATATAAATTACATAAATAATATAAACTATTTCCTCTGAGTTGGGTAGATTTCTTGGTAATTAAAAGTTAGAAAATTGGGGTGCTGAGAGAACTGAAGACATGAGAAGGCCAGATTCTATGTCCATCTTGAGCGTAGATGGGGGGAAATATAAGTGCTTTGGGTATTTTCCCCTTATATATTCATTTGAGGGTTGCTGATAAGCTGCACAGATAATTAAATTTTAAAGGTTTTATTAGTAGCAATTCTAAAGGTAGTGGGCCATTGATATATGACAGTTGGGACTGGAATTTTGTTTGCTAAACAATGTGGTGGGATTCAGCCAGTTTGCACCACTTTGGGAGAACTGGTTGTTAACTTTCTGAGCAGTTTGATGAATTGGTTGTTGGAGGAAATCATTAGGGCAGAGAACCGGTTGTGAAATTATTTGAATCCTACCGCTGAATGTACTCATAAGTCATAACGTGAATGGTTTGATTTTATGATCATTTGACTGTGGTCATTAAGTGAATCATGACATCATTAACAGAACCCAGCTACCCCAGTTGACTTTGCTTGTTGGAAGCTGCCTGGGTCAGTGACAAATTGCAAACACATGGCTACAAGATGCTGTAATTGTTGTAAATGCAAGCCGTTGTGATCAGGTGAGCTGATGGTCGTAACTTTGAGGATGGATTAAAAAATCACTTTTTCCGAAGGTCTCAGAACTTCACACTGTCATTAAACAAATAGTCATACTGCGTATACACTTGGGAGAAATGTCCATCTATATGTCACGATTATGGTTATCAAAAATGGATAAATAGGACATAATTCTTCATTAGGTTATACAACGGCATATAGTTATGTATACAGTATGTTGTGGGTGGGGATGAGGCCAGAATTGTGGCTCAGCACATAATCAAAGCTTGTCTCTTTGTATGTCACATGGACACACATACACATGTACAACTTAATCAACGATTTTCATGCACCAAACTGAACCTGATACCAAACCATGGTTTTGGATCAAGATAATATATTGTATATAATCATCATGGTACTCTCTTAGGCAAGAAATTTCAGGCAGGGTTCAGGCATTTGCTCAGACAAAGAAATTGGGGCCTGAAGAAATAGAGATAAATCTAGCTTATTCCAGCATTATTCACTATACCTCTCCCGGTGTTTATACTGATGCAAACTATCCTTGCTATCAACACATCCATACATTGATTTGAGGGTGGGTGGGTATTCCTTATTTTATTTAAAAAAATAAAAGTCAGTATTATTTCACAAGGTCACAATATCAGCTACTTGCCTAAATCTCTAAACACAGAAATAGTGTATGCAGTAGCACATGGAAGGAAGTGAGCTTGGAAAAAGCTTGCACTACTATAGATTTGGATGCCCGAGAGTCAGAAAAGGGTTCATACAGATTTTCCTAAAGTAATGGAGGAGTTGGCTCTGTGGGAGCTGACCCATACTTAAATGATTAAGGAAACACTGTTGATTAATCTCTCTTGGCGCAGTAACTGAACCACACTGGATATTTGTGCTTTGCTTAAAAATAATCTAAAACATTGTCTTCATGCAGAAGAAGCGCTATAGGCCATAAGGCTAAGTCAGGGCCAACCGCAGTTACTATTTCTCTTAGTTCAGGGGAGGGGAAAAAAATCTTTGGCTGAACATACTGATTATCTCAGTGGGATGAGTGGAGAAATGGGAAAGTAATTAGAGTTATATTCTGTTTTCTAAACTTGGATAGGTTTAAGAAAAGTCAGAGGAACCAAGGCACGCCTTAAAATGAGGAAATAAACAAAGCACTTGCATTTATAATAGTATTCCTGTACTATATATCTGGGGCCTTTGACAGCCTTGAAATATTGATCTGCTATTTAGCAAAGCAGGGTAACTTCTCCTGTCCTTTTGATGAATTTTCCAAACACCAACAGACAGATTTAACAAAATGATCTGATCCATGTTTTGGGAGTCCCAACTGAAGGCATAAAGATATTATTTATTTATTTGTTTATTTATTTGGTTTTTTTGTCAAACATGTACAAGATAACAAGTGTAAGTATGAACATAAATATGAACTAAGGAAGTAAATACAGATAAATGGGGACAGTAGCACAGGGATGGTAGGCATGCTGGTGCGCTTAGACCTCTTAGAAATGGGATGAAGTTCACGGTAGACAGTTTGAGGTTGAAGTTGTGAGGGGTTGAGGCTGTGACAATGGAGTCAGGTAGGGCGTTCCAGGCGTTGAGCATTCTATTGCTGAAGTTGTATTTTCTGCAGTATTAACAGGAATTGACCGCAATTAAGCATAGTGGTGTTGGACTAGAACTAGGAAAATCAGATTTAAAGTCTACCTTCACCCAAGGAAGTTACCTGCATGACTTGGGCCAGACATTCTTTGTGCAATTTAGTATATTACACAGAGTTGACATAGTGGGGGGAAATTAGGGAGCAGTACTTAAACCTCTCTGCAAAATTGCATCAGTGTATGGCTGTAGTACTGCGTAGGAAGGCCAACAATGAGACCAGGACTCTCTTTCTCTGTGTTAAGAACATTTGTATAGTTGAACTGACTTCTACAGGTGTGCGCAATTGCCATATCAAAAGGACCATGACAGCATAAGCAAGCAGTGCGAGCCAAAAAGTTGTCCTGATTTGTTCTGAGAAACAACAAGGACCCAGTCAGAAAGATCCAACTATCAGTTATTGAAAAGGATACTGTGAAGGTTGTCTGCAAGTAATCATACTGAAAATCATAACTGCAGACTCATGTTGTGAAAAGAAAGTATCGGAACTCATGAAGATTAACAGGTCAGCAATCTCTTTCAACCATGATTCCTTGAGACACAATCAGAGGAGACAGATGCGTATTAGACTGAGCAGATCAACTTCATCCCCAGTTACCATGGAAGACATGGAAGGAGAAGATGATTTTTCCCATTCTTCTCAATGATTCTTGGGAACTGGTGAAGTGTTGGAAGACATGAGTCTTCTTACATATGTATATGGTTGTATCTGAACACATCTATAACCATGAAATTACCATCCATATCAGGGGTGTTCAACCTTGGCAATTTTAAGACTTATGGACTTCAACTCCCAGAATTTCCCAGCCAATATGGTGATCTACACTGTAGGTGGCTACAAGGACCAGCAAATTTATCCTGTTTCATAAAGTACAAAGGCAGGGGACAAATGAAGATTTTCAGTTGGTTCGATGTTCTTCTGTTTTTAGCTGGTATATTCAAGAAGGATGTGGGGGATGGGAACAAATTCACCACTGCTATCAAAATGAGAGTTTCATTCTCTAGATCAGGGGTGTCAAACTCATGTCATCACGGCAGCGTCACGTGACATACTGATACTTTTTTCCCCTTCACTAAACTGGGCGTGGGCATGGCCAGTGAGTGATGCATCCACCCACGGGAGTTTGACAGTCCTGACCTAGATGTTGACCCTGAATAAATTAGGATATTTGTTCCTATATATACCGGTATATATGATGAGCAAAACATTTGTGCTATGCCTACTTCAAAACCTATTTGGAAGACATTATACAAGTGGTACAAGCATAACGTATCTCTGCTATTCACTTAACTTTGTTAAAAATGAATTGGATACTTGATTGTGTGGTAGTGATGAACATATTATTGCTAAAGTCTATAAAGTGTTACTGCATATAAATATGGAAAATGAACAAATAAAGCATTGTATGATTCAGTGGGTAAGGAATTTTGGATAAATGTAATGTTTCAACACAGGGAGAATATGTGGAATAAAGCTTTAAAGTTTACATTAAACTATAATTTAAAATATTTTTTATAAGATGATATATCATTGGTATTTAATTCCACATAAATTGTCAAGAATGTATAAAGGTACCTCAAATGAATGTTGGAAATGTAAGTGTAAAGAAGGGACTTTTTATCATCTATGGTGGATGTGTGATAAAGCAAAGAAACATTGGAGTAGGATTCATACCCTAATACAGAAAATTCTTAAAGTGAATACAGAAAAAAAAAAAAATCCAGAGACTTTTAAAAATGGAACTCTGATGTTATATATGTTGACAGCAGCAAGACTACTCTATGCACAGAAATGGAAGGTCACCTCAACTCCCACAATGGATGAATGGCTGCAAAAACTGATGGGAGTTAGTAGAGATGGCTAAATTGATTGATTAAAAAAAACACACACACAAACACCTTTACTTCAACTTGGAAACCACGTCTGGACTTTGTGCTTGAAGTGGAAAAAGATGAAACGTTGACCTTGGGCTTTACCGATTAGATAGATTTGTTGTTACAGAAATGGCTAGTTTCTAATATTATGAAAAAGTAAAAAGTTGAGGGTAGAATCTTAATGCCTTATTTTATTACACCAAAGGAATCGGAAGTCAATGCCTTTTTTTTTTGTTTTCCCCTTCCTTTCTCCCACTATTCACTTCCCTTTTTCCTTTCCTAATTTCCCTGATATTTGCTTTTGTATTCCGTTTGTATGTTATATTATAAACTGATAAAAACTATACAACATTAAGATAGCCCCTCTTTTTTCTGGCTTCTGTGTGAATATGAAGACAGATGCCTCTATTTTAAGGAATCGGTTCATTAAGGAAGTTAATATAACTTTTAAAGCAGTTACTTTTTTTTTTTTTTACAAAAAGATCTAGGAGGAAAAATGCTTGGCTGATTCACTAAAGATGTGATAATGACAAAGAAATGGTTTTGCTTGGCTGACTGAACAACATATACTGGTTGTAAGTATGTATTATTTATGTCCAATCGCACTCACTAAGCCTATCAGCCTAGATAAGCCTATCAGCCTACATCATTGTCCAGATTTCCTCACAGAATTCCAGAACTTTCTGGGCTCCCTGTAAACACAGGGAGATCAGGAGTAGCAATGTTAATGATCCTTCTCATCTTGCCATTCCAGAGTGAAACTGGAATTTCAACAGAAGCACTATCCATCTCAAAAAACCTGCAGTGCATTTAGAAATGCCTTGGAATTTATATACTATCCTAATCCTGCAGGGCATGGCTGCCACAGCTAATCCAAAGCTCATCAGGAGATGAACTTATTACAATAATGGGAGTGACTTTCACTTGTCAAATTCATTCCCTGTCAAACCTAATCCTAAAACCATGTTGACAGTACAGCCTATAATTCAGAATCCACTCTAAAGCCTCGAGCTAATGTTAACCAGCAATTCATCTAGGGAATTGTGATAGGGAAATATGAATTTATAATCTTTCTGTCTTTCTTTCTTTTTGTTTTCTTCCTTCCTTCCCTTCTGTCTTTTTCTTTCTTTCTTCCCTTTCTTTCTGCCATTTTCATCTGGAATAAAGAATCATGTGGTTGTAAAGGCAGGATTCTGTTGGCTTTATCACAAGAAGAAACGGGGCATGAGTTTGCTGCTTCTATTGTGACCTAATAGAAATAGCTCTTAGATGTATATATCACTTTATGGTGCTTTACAGCCCTCTCTAAGCAGTTTACAGAGTCAGCCTATTGCCCCCAACAATCTGAGTCCTCATTTTACTGACCTCGGAAAGATGGAAGGCTGAGTCAACCTTGAGCTTGGTGAGATTTGAAGTGCCAAATTTCAGGCAGCCAGTAGGAAAAAAACTAGCAAATAAACCTTCTAGGAGGTTGAGCTCCCCATTCCCTGGTCAAATTGCCATTAGGGGAAATGGTTTGGAACTGTGTTGATGAGTGAATGTGAGACCTGCCAATCAATGCAGATATTACTGAAGCTATAAACAATAGGCTTTGCTCCAGACTTCAACCTATTAGGAGGGCTTGCTGGATAACAACTTCAGTCTGCTTCAGGTTGGATGCAAGAATGCTCCTCTAGAACCAAAAGGATCCAAACTGTCCAAAAGATCTGGTGAATGCTCAACAGGATTAAACCTCAACATGTCTAGTCTCCTCCATAAATGGAGAAAGCTCTCCTCTTTGGAATGTAGCTGTAGTGCTCCAAAACAGACAGTTATTGTGAAAACAGACTACTTATTGTGAAAAACTGCCCTCTGAATGAATGTCAGGGAACCCCACAGACTTTTGGTATGCAACTCCATCGTGTACTGACTATATAAATAGTCTACCTTTGAATATGTAAACAGAGTAAATAGTTGCATGTTTCCTCATTGAGAATATCATTGTGATGTGTTTAACATTTTTGCCATATGCTAATTAAATAAAATGTGAAACCACACATTTCCTGCTTTTTAATGTGAGAAGAGACCGGTTCACATACATTTTCTCGCTTGAATGAGATGTATATGGAAGCGGAGTCAAAATTATTAGAGAAAAAATAATTACGCTTTGAAAACAAACAGCCCCAGTTCTTTCCCCACTGGCATTTCAAAATCAAATTAGGAAACCTCACATACATTTGATTGAATTTAATTAACAAAGTTATGGGAGACTGATATGGTGTTCTCCAACTTCTTTAGTCCAGCATTTTGTAATACCACTAGAATCATAAACCATAAGCCATCATGATAACTTTATCCATCCTAGAATGACACTGATGTATATTGAGCCCAATGATTTGTTGGCTGTTTGACATGAGCAGCTGAAGAATATGTAGCAAGATGACCATCTCAGGCTTCTGACAGCTGCAACTGGTAGAAGCTACAGACATTCTTAGATAAGAAAACTAAAACACATTGAAGTGAGCTCTTCTTTAGTTTCCCTTCCTTCCCCGCAGATATGGTATATGGTACATATACTAACCCAGTGCCTATGACTTAATGATCTTGTATACAATTGGGTAACAGGGAAAACTTGAAACGCTCACCTTGAATGGAAATTATCACAAAAAAGAACAAAGGTAGCAGCTGTTTTGCTTCTTGAGAAACTAATGCTATGCAGTGCACCTTAGGGTCAAGATGTCCCACTGAGTTCAATGAGACATGCATAGAATTGCAGTCTTAAACATATGTCATTTTAGCCCCCGCAAAAGAATGTCCAGCATCTTTGAAAGTTGACAGATTGCTTACTATCAGCTGAGTTCTTTGGACAAATGTAGTGACCTTAAATCTCTTTTTGCTGACTGATGTAGGAAAACTCGTTGATGTTAAGAATTTAACCCCCTTCCCTGAATCTGTTTTTTCCTTTCTTTCACAAAACTTTGGGATCTTATTCACATGTCTTCCTTCCTTCCACAGACCCAGTTTTGTTAAGTGGACATGTAGAGATCGAAATGGAAAACATGAAATGGGTTGTGTTTTATTTTTTTTACTAAATCTTTAAGATCTTTGTAATTTAAAAATTTCTACATGAAGTACCAGTTTGTATTTATGTGTGAGTACAAGCCTATTCATACCTATTCAGGCCCACATATTGGGGGGTGGGGGGTGGGAAATTGGCATAAAGCTTCGATTAAATTGTTTATTTGGATCGTTTTCAGTTTGAGTTTAAACTAGGTTTGAAAACACTAACTATATTTACCTTTGGCAGGAATTTGATACAGAGAAAGTTTCCCCATTGGTTTTCCATATATATGCCATTCTACATTCTTCCAGTTTATTTCCAGACAATTTCATGATGCTTGTTTTAATCAACAAAACCCTAAACAATTTGCAGCTAGAAAGATTGCCATCTTCTATGCAAATCTGCTTATAGTTTATTTTTATTTAATTGGAAGCCATATTATATATCCTAAGACTAGAGGGCAAGATTGGTAGGTATGAAACGGGCTTTCAATTAGTTGTGACCCAAATACAGAGTTTTTTCTTTCTTTGTCTCATCTGATTTCTCCCCGGGGTAGAATTTAGAGCAGGACATCTCTTGAACCTTCTCAGATGGATAGATAGGGAAGAGTTTCCCATGGAATGTACAGAGAACGATTTGGTGTCAAATATTATATATGTTTCCGAGGTCCTGAACTGCAATACTATTATACAGTATATTTGTCATTTTGTGTAACACATCTTAAAAAAAGAATATATCAAAGCATTGTGATCATGTGTTATATCAGAACATAATGACTCAGGAAGTATTGTTTCTATCAGCCAGAGCTTAGTATGTTCACAAACAAATCTGACTTTTATTATTTATGTACAAGAACCAATTTTAAATAGATATAAAGAAATATGAATGCCATTGCCCCAGAAGAAATAAGCATAAATGTAGCTTCTAGAAAATCTGACATAGACAAACTGGAAGCTGCTATTCTAGAGCCAAAGTTCTCCAGATCATCGTTATCAAATTTCAGGGAGTTTGCAGTGGATCTGAATTCAGGTTCTTCTAATTGTCTGGACACACGAACTGGCTTCTTTCCTAAAACCCTCATATGGTGACATTCACAATGGGGTTGAAAATTTGTGACTTCACAAGGGGGTCGATTGTCTTTTGATGGCAATCTAATAGGGGACACTTTACAGCATCTCTTTAAATGAAGGGAGGGAGAATAGTCTTTGCAAGATAAAGTGATGTGATCTTCAGATTGACTTTTAGAAGGTAAAGATGAATATTCGTCCAAGTTCTTTTTGGAATGCAAGAGACCATATTTTGCAGGGTTCTTCCTGGATGGTGAAAAAGAGGAGAGGTTTTCTTGGCGGTGTTTTGTGGATAGGAGCTCTTTCAGAGGAACATTCACAGGATGAGAAACCGAATGGAAAGGCTGTTTACAAGAAGGACATTTTGCCTTGGTTTCCAACAAGTCCTGTGTATAAGAAAAGCAGAAGCTGTGGAAACAGGAGTTTACATGTGGCATAGTGTCAAAAGCTTTGGAACAGAGAGGGCACAAGTCCTTTGTAATTGGACTTTTCCCAGGGACGTCCATCTTTACTGATACTGGATCAATAAAAGAGAAAAGAAACAATTTAGCATCCATAATCATATGGCTATACGAATATGATAAATAAATACAAATAAATATATGGAATGGCTTTAAATGAGGTCAGTCTTATTTCCTACTTTACAATGGTTATTTATTTATGTTTGGATTCTACAGCTGCTCATTGAAAAACCCAACTCTGGGCATCTCTGAGCAATCCACACTCTCGGCAGCTGAGATCCAAAGTTCTAATCCGCATTCTATCAACCCTGCTGCTACCAAAGCTTCCGCCCATTCTGAAGTCGTGTTCCCTGAGGGTGCCTCAACTGAAGAAATGCATAGGCTCAAGGGCCAGCAGTCACAACCAAGAAGAAATGGGGTTCCATCAGCAAACCAGCACAACCACAGCTGTCCTGCTTAAGCAAATGTTATTTGTCTAAAGTGTCAACGCAAGGGACATTTAGCAAGGGTTTGCAAAAGCAGAAGAAACCTGAATCAACCTTTTCCTTACCAAGCGTAGCAGTGAGTAAATACCCAATCTGAAGAATGTCTTAGTATCGCTAGGGCTTGCCACACTTCTAAATTGTTTCCCTGTCACTCTTGCAAACTATGTTCTAACAAAATTTATGTTACTGTGTATTTAGAAGGAAAACCTTGTTCCATGGAGGTGGTCCCTCTCCATTGTCTCATGGGGCACCATAAAATGCCTGGTTCCTACTATCGCTAAGAGACAATTGAAACCTTGCCAGGTATCGCTCAAGGACTATCAAGGTAATTCCATTCCGGTCATATGGTCTGGCAGGTTTTCCATCAAATTCAAGAACTTTATGGGTCGCCTGTCCCTTTTAATTGCGGAAGGCACCCTGCCTAGCCTTCTGGGATTAGATTGGTTCTCTGCATTGGATTTGAAAGTAAATGGCATTCATTCCTTACAAAGCCAGAACATAGATAATAATTTAAACAAGTTTGCTGATGTATTTAGAGAGGAATTGGGCAAATACAATGGTACCCCAATCTCTTTCAGTTTGGACCCCTTAGTGGCGCCCATTCGCCTTAAGCTGCGAAGAGTTCCTTTTGCCTTGCGGGCGAAAGTAGATGTGGAGTTAGATAAATTAATTTCACAGGGAATATGACAGCTTGTCGATTTTGTAAGATGGGAAATCCCCATCATTACCCTGTTAAAGAAGGATGGTTCTATTCGCCTGTGTGCAGACTACTGAAGCACACTGAACAAGGCTTTACACCCAAACGCATACCCAGTGCCAGTTGTCCAACACTTGTTACACTCCTTGGGAAAAGGGTGCATTTTCGCAAAGCTGGATATGGCCGAGGATATCAGCAGCTTCCTGTTGACAATGATGCAGCCGAAGCACAAACTATTGTCACTCACCGGGGAGTCTTTAAATGCACCCGGTTGCAATTCGGCATAAGTACTGCACCAGGCATTTTTAAAGAATTATTGAGCATCTTCTTCAAGGCATTGAGGGTATCATTCCCTATTTTGATGATGTCCTTATCTCTGCAAACAATCTAAGCAAACTTATTTCATGTCTCAGGGATGTCCTGTTCCATTTCCAAAAAGCCGATTTAAAACTTATGAAAAACAAATGCAAATTTGCTGTCCCTCAGGTGGATTTCTTAGGGTACCGCATTGACGCTACCAGACTCCACCCTATTGAATCAAAGGTTAAAGCAGTCAAAGAGGCCCCAACCCCTACATGCAAGGCTGAGCTGCAAGCTTTCTTAGGTCTGCTAAATTTCTATCGTTCCTTCCTGCCGCACAAAGCATCAGCGGCTGAGCCCCTTCATAGACTGCTAGACACTAAGATGCCTTGGGTTTGGTGCCAAAAGGAAGCTACCTCTTTCAAAGCTGTCAAGGCATTACTATCTTCTGACAGTGTTTTGGTTCAGTTTGACTGTGAGCTTCCAATTATTCTGGTGTGTGACACTTCTCCGGTTGGCATTGGGGCAGTCCTTAGCCACAAAGTTCCAAATGGACATGAGGCACCTATCACATATTTCTCAAGAACCTTGTCGAGCACAAAGAGAAATTACAACCAGTTGGACAGAGAGGCCCTCGCTGTGGTCACCACCGTTAAAAAATTCCATGAGTTTTTGTTTGGACGTTATTTTGAAATAATAACAGATCATAAACCTTTATTAGGACCTTTGGCAGGTAACCGGCAAACTCCTAACATTCTTTTGCCTTGTATGACCCAGTGGTCCTTGTTCTTATCAGCATATTCCTACACACTAATTTATTGTGCCGGCAAATTGATTAGTAACACTGATGCTTTGAGCCGCTGCCCCCCAGTACGAGTTGAAGACCCCATTACTACATTGACTGTCCTGTTAATCGATGACAATCAATTGCTCATTACAGCACGTGACATAGCTCAGTTCTCCTCTAAGGATGAAGTAATCTCTAAAGTATTGGATTGGGTGAGGAGTGTGTGGCCAAAAGAGACGTTGGCATCTACATTCACTCCATACAAAGCTAAACAATATGAGTTGTCCACCCAAATGGGCTATCTACTATGGGGTGTAGGGTAGTAGTGCCCAGTAAATTACAGCCCCGGGTTTTGGAAAATCTACATGAAGGGCATCCCAGGGTGGCCAGGATGAAAGCTATAGCTAGGAGCTATGTATGGTGGCCTAGGTTGGACATGGACATTACTGAAGCAGATGGAGCCTGCCAGGCTTGTCAGTTGTCAAGGGCCCACCTTTTGAATGGGAATCAGCTAGAACCCCCTGGTCAAGAGCGCATATCGACTTAGCGGGCCCCTTTAAGGGCTGAACATTTCTAATGCTTGTAGATTCGTATTCTAAATGGGTGGAGCTCATGCTTATGCACTCGGTAACTTCAGAAGCTGTACTTAAGGCACTAACCAGGTTATTCGCAACTCATGGGTTACCCGATGTGTTGGTGTTTGATAATGGGTCCCAGTTTACATCCAACACATTTGAAATATTCTTAGCAAAGAGGGGTATCTGACATGTTTTGGTTGCGCCCTATCACCCGGCATCAAATGGCCAGGCTGAGAGAACAATAAGGTCTGCCAAAGAGACCCTAGGGAGGATGGGAGGGGAGGATTGGCATGAGAAATTAGCCAAGTACCTTTTAATCCAACACGCGACACCAAGCACATCCACTAACTGCTCCCTGGCGGAGCTCCTGATGGGTTGGCAGTTGCAGATAAGCCTTGACAGGTTGCACCTGAATTTTTCCCCTTCCTGTCCCTTAGATTCCTCCAGCAAGTTCAGGGCTTTAAACTATATGACCCAGTTTATGCAAGAAATTTTGCAGGAGATCCTTTATGGGTACCCGGGGAAATAATTGCTGTCACTGGCCCCAAATCCTATAGAGTTAGACCACCTGATGGCCATATACGGCGGTGGCACATCAATCAATTGCGAGGTTGGTAGAATGCATCATGGACCACTGGCCTGATGGTGACTGACAAGATGGCAACCGATCAATAAACAGTGAAACCGATGATCCCAAACCCCAGATGATGACCGCTGAGCCACAGCTCGAGCAGGACTTACCTTTCGACATTTCTTCAAGTCAACAAGAATCTTCTGCATCCACATGCCCTGAGTCGCTGCCACAGGAGACAGCTGATCACACACCTGACCCGTCACCAGTGGCTATTCCAACTGAACCATGTAGGTCGGGCTGAGTCAGGCGACGCCCCACCTACTTGCGAGAGTACTTGCATGCCTGTAACTGGGGGAAAGGGGTGTTACGTACCGACATGGTCCTCGTTCTAGCCTACAGTTCTGGCGGAAGTTGTAGCACCTCTTCATTGACTGTCTAGGCTGACAGCTGCAATATAAAAGGAGCTGTCAGGAGAGTCAGCTGTTGCCCGCCACCATGCGTGAACTTACTAGCTTGTGGCAGCCACGGGTAGTCAGTTAATGTTACAATAAATGTTCTAATCATTTAGAAAAGGGTTGTCTCCCATTACTGACGCCACCGCCATAACAGTTATGAAAATCGATTTAATTTATTCTCTTTAATGTGGTGCATTTCCTTTATTTTTGTGACAACACTTGTTTAAGTTCAGCTTTTTAGTAATTATCTTTGTACTACTCTCTCAGTTTTTAATAATATCCATATATTTAAGAAAGGTACTTTATGTATATTTTCCACACTGTAAACATTCCTTTAACTATTGCTTTTAATTAAACTTTAAGATTCCCCACACTGCATATTAAGACTAGTTAAATACCCTGAATTGGGAGTCGGGGGTGGGGGAGGAGAAATCAGAGAGTGAAAAAACAGATGAAGGAAAAGCAAGGAATAATATTCAGTAACGTTTTCTTTTCATTACTCATATGTTTATGCAGCTTAATTATTCTTTACATCTCTTTTTCTTAGATTTCTACATGTTACTGAAACCTTTTTAAAGAAACAGAAACTTGCAATTAAAGGCAACAGAATTTCTTGGGGCAAAGGAGAGAGGATTAAAAATTATTTAAATTCCCAATAATTGTATTCATAAAATGAAACTTGTAAAATTTCTTTTACATATTAGATTTCTGTATGATACTGAAACCTTTTTTTTAAAAAAAGCAGAAACTTGCATCCAAAGGCAACAGAGTTTCCTAGAGCAAAGGAGAAAGGAATAAAAAAAAAATCTTTAAATTCCCAATAATTTTATCCATAAAATGAAACTTGGAGAAAACCCCAGAAACATCTTAAGGACATGGGGATATCTGATAGTGAAATCTCCCTCAAATTATTTTTTTAAAAAGTTGAAGTTTAAATCTAAGAGGAATTGAACTTAGTGAGCCACAACTGAGAAAAAAAAAACGTACCATTCAGCTTTAAAATCAGTAAGTAAACAATTACAACAAACCACAAAAACAAAACAAAAACACATTTTTGCTAGGTCTGGAAATACCTGGCCAGAAAGGATCAATAGGCATTTTAGAGGAAGGAGTCAGAGAGGAGCAACCATGGGATAGAAAGAGACTTCAAAATTTCCAGGACTGTTTCAGTTAGTGGGCATTTCAACTGTCACTCCAACAGAATCCTCCATCTTTTTGTCCCTCCTTGCTACATGGCCTGTCAGAGATCCTAAAAGGTTCCTCTATCCAGCACTCTTTTAATAAAGCCACTCAGCTTTTCCTCTTCACAAATATACCAGGGCTCTGCTTATTGCCACATCCAAGCTGTCCTGCTCCATTAATAGTTCAAAAAAAAAAAAAAAACTACCCTTTTATTAGAAAGCTGAATAAATTCTCTTTGGATGGGCTTTGGAATGAGAAAATAAAGAATAAGTTGAAAGGTAGTATTAGGATCTAATAAGCCTTTTGCTTAGCATGGAGTAGGCTGTTCTCAGTCAAAGGACATACTTAATAATAGGTATTATTAAGTTTTATCTCAGAAATTCAATAGGCAATTAATAATAATTGGTCAACATCTTTCTAATATGTTTCTTGGGACAAACCATAGAGTGCCTCAGTTATAGATAGAAGGCAGCACATTCACGACTTCAGGTTTTCTTAAGAATAAAAGTGAGGTTTTTCTGAGTTTCTATACATATCAATATCATACGTACCATACTGAGTTCAAAAAGGAATTTTGAATATCCTGCATAGTGGTAGTCCTCAACTTATTTATTTATTGAATTTATATTGCCATGAGGACAGGAGGCAGCTTACAGAATATCAAACAACATTTAAAACACTAAAACTAATAAAAAGAATAAAATAAATTAATATAGTATAATATAATAAAATATAACTTACAACACTCATTTAGCGACAGTTCAAAGTCATGATAATCCTCACCCCTCATCCCCCTGGTCATGTGACCAAAATTCAGGCACTTGGCAACTGGCATGTATTTACAAAGGTTGCAGCGTCCTTGAATCATGTGATTACCATCTACAGCCTTACCAGCTGGCTTATGACAAGCAAAACTGATGGAGAAAGCCAGATTCGCTTAACAACCATGCGGTTTTGCTTAACTAGGGCAGCAAAGAAATGGTTGTCAAATTGAACACGACTCACTTAACTGCCACCTTGCTTAGCAAGGAAAATTTGGGTTGCAATTGTGGTCGTAAGTTGAGAACCGCCTGTACAAAGTTCAAATGAGATATTTGAGAGAATGGATGAACTGCTGTGGTTCGCCGGCAGCAGGTGAGGACAGCTGAGGTCTCGGAGAGTGAGGACTCAGATGAGGGACCTGCATGTGATGCAGGGATGGGGCCAGGTCCATCAGGGAGTGGAGTGCTGCCTTTGGAGACTGTGGAGGCTGGCAGCAGTGATAAAGAGGATCCCAAGGAGCCTGTGCCCAGTGCATGTGCATGCAGGGCTGCTCGTAGGAAAGAGCAGTTACAGCAGCACAGGCAACTCGGGAGTAAGGCTGCAAGGTAATGGCCCCTCCTTTAAGAGATAAAAGCCAGCCTGAGAGACCAGTATTCTTTGCAGGAAGCAAAGAAGTTCTTGCACTTCAAGCCTTGTGGAAGTTCGGACTTTCTTGGTTAGCGTTTGAAGACTTTTTGTTTGGAATATTTCTTGGCAACTTAATCTAGTGCTTTTGGCAGCCTTGCACAACCTTGGCAAGGCTCGTTCTTATCAGAGACAATTAATTTTAATAGCCTTTTAACCACGAATTAACGGAATTAGCAGAGAAGCATTAAAAGGTTTTGCTTTTATCTCTGTTTGGTGTTTGTTTACTTGGAACAAGGTTTGAGTCAGAATATGAGCATAGAAGGTATGGGCAATTGACAAAACATAATTCAACTCTGTTGATATAATGGACACTAAGCAGCATCTACAGCTGAACCTATGCACATTTTCTCCTTTGCTTTATGTGCACAGAAACCTATCCTAGTCATGTAAATGACAAGTGTAAATATAATCTGTGTTACATGTAATTTTCTAAATGTGGTTATTTTTCTTTTCCTGGAAGTAGGCAGGAATAATATGCATAAATGTACAATGCCTGCTTTTCTGGTTTGAAGTCTACATTGGGTCTGGACGAGGCGTTCAGGTAGTCTTCAACTTGCAACAGTTCATTTAGTGACAACGCCATTTGAAAAAAAAGTGACTTATGGCCATTTTTCACACATATGACTGTTGCAGCATCCCCCAGGGCCACGTGATTTTCATTTGGAGGCTTGACAACTGGTTCACATTTATGACAGGAGTCACATGATCATCTTTTGTGACCTTCTGAAAAGGAAACTCAATGGGGAAACCAGATTCATTTAACATCCGTGTTACTAATTTAACAACCGCAGTGGTTCACTTAACAAATGTGGCAAGAAAAGATATAAAACGGGGCAAA
This sequence comes from Pseudonaja textilis, assembly GCF_049901715.1. Taxonomy (NCBI): domain Eukaryota; kingdom Metazoa; phylum Chordata; class Lepidosauria; order Squamata; family Elapidae; genus Pseudonaja; species Pseudonaja textilis. Next base: position 176,276,098 of record NC_141991.1, read on the forward strand.
ACTCACTTAACAAATTTCTCACTTAGCAACATAAATTCTAGGCTCCATTCTGGTCATAAGTCAAGGACTACGTGTAGTTGATAGGAAAGCTGCATAAAAGTCTCCTCTTGTATGCTACATTTCTCAAGATAAATTAGCTGCAACTACCAAATCTAGCAGCAATCCCCAAGCACCTTACTGTGTGCCACCAGGGAAGTTGAGGGCTGACCTAATCCTTCTTGCTTTAAAGAACTACCCTGATAAAGGTTGGGAGGTATACTGGGGCTTGCCAATCCCCACTGAGTAATGTAGGGAGTGTTGGACAGTAGCAGACTCTGTGGTGCCACACTTCCTAGCAGGCAATTGTCAAAAAGCCAAAATATTCTGGGAGGGGCATTTAGGTGGTTATGAGTGTGAGTTTGTAATCTACACTCATTGTTTCAATGGATTACTTTTGAAATCAGGGTCGAAATATCTCCCACACCTACGTTTACATGTTGAACTGTCATTGTTTAATCTCCAGGAACATTTATCAGGTTACAAGTATACACTTTACTAGACAGATGTGTTTATTAATTTGATAGCTGAATAACTGGTGGGACTATGACTTAACACTACATGGTGCTTTAGGTTCGGTTACTTGGTTTTGGTATACTGCTGTAATACAGAATAAAACAAACAAAATCTTTCTTTCTAAGCAACGGCTTAGCTCCAAATTCTTGCTTGTATGTGTAGTTTTATTTAAATGTAGCTTTAAAATACAACCTTTTTGACACAATAATAATAGCAAAACATCTTAAAGACTCAATAGCCAAAGGATGGGAGAAAATGCAAGATTTATCTATTTTTAAAATAATCACAAGCTTTTTTATTTTTGCTTTTCTGAAGTGGCAAAATGTAAGCATTTAAGATGAGGGAAGGGGTACTGCAATTTAGTCCAGTCTTTTCTTTTGGAGTAGCTTATGGTGTTTGGATATCTGGCTGTTCCTAGGTCAAGAGCGTATTATTTATCGGTTTTCTGAAGGAATATAGGATGACCCTTTCCATTACAGGTATGAAGTCCTTAGCGGCTGTTTACATACCATCAGAGTCTTGATGGCAGCCATAGATAAACCAAAAATGAGGAGGACACTCTATTTAATATAAGGAAAGACGTACACATGAAAGGAAGAGATTTGTTTCCTTCATCTTATCCTGAACAGTTTATCATTTAAAACAGGGGTGTCTGTCAGGCAGTGCTCCATTCAAAATCCAAGAAAGAAATACTTAGACTCTTTTAATTAGAGAAAAGGTATCTTTTACTGGAAATGAAGTGGTAGCAACGATAGAATTCTGAATCTGAGGAAATAGGTGCGTAAACCACATATACAAAGTGATGGAAATGTTCCCACCCCCGATAGTTCAGATGAGTCTTCCAATTACAAGTTGTGAATATGATCATGTGGACATCCTCAGGTGGTGATGAGGCTTCTGTCCGTTGACCTTGGCATACTTTGATAAAAGTTTGCAGTTGCGCAGAGGAAAGAAAGCTAAGCAAGAAATGGAAACCTAAGCAAGAATGTCCTCTTCCCCTCCTCATTTTATACCACACTAGAATGTAAACACCTCCAGCTCGCTTCCCAGGCTTTACCCCCCGCCTCCCCCCGTTACTTATGACAGCCGAAAGATGCAAAGCAATAGTAGAAGATCTTGAAGGCTGACAGTGTCAAACTCACATCATCACGGCAGGCGCAGGGGCATGGCCAGCATGTGACACATCTGGCCTACAGGCCAGGAGTTTGACAGCCCTGATTTAAAACATGTTTTACCTAGCCTAATTTTTGAAGCTAGTAGAACTGGGATGGTTAAAATCAGGAAGGCCAGTCAGTTTTTCACACTATCCTTGCGTTTTCTTTTGTATGTAAAGCAGATTTTAACAATACATACATACATACATACATACATACATACATACATACTTCTTATTTAAGTGGAGCAAAAAAATATGGATAGGCAATTATGTCAGCATATCTAGTTTGGACCTAATGAGTAGCTTGCCAGTTTACAAATCCAGTACCAAGTGATTCAAGGGATTTAAGAATAGCAGCTGACAACTAATAGCTAGCAGTCCACTAGACAAGAAAGAAACTTACAGAAGAGAAAAGACCCCAGGCAAAAGTACGTGAGAACAAATTCTCCCATGGTTTACAGGAAACCAGCATGATACCAAATTAGTCCATAATTAAATTGAGAAAGATAAAAATGGTCTCTCCCACTCAAAAAGAAAAAGAAAAAAGCATGGCTGCTAGTCCAATCCACCATGGTGTGGGAGAAAGGTGCACAAATGTGATCCTTGATTTTATTATGTTAAGGCTTATATTTGATACACATCCCTTACTGGAATTTTTATTGCAGCTTCGTTACTTTTGGTACAATAAATCTAGTTGTCAGAGAATGAGTGTCCTTTCAGCTTCTTTCCTAGCCAGCTGGGAGAAGTCTGACTGCTAGTAGATTTGACCGCATCACAGAGAATTTATTCCTGTTTATGGCCTTCAAAAGAAAAAAAAAAGACATTAATGCACCATTTGTACATTAAAATAAAAAGATATTGAAAAAGGATAAATTTTTAATCCAGGATAGCCATTTTGGGGCACTGTTGCATCAGAAATTTAGAATTATAAACACAGGTGTCAGATATTCTTGGACCTACTCTGCCTGTAAAATAAGAATAATATTGATCTGTCTCCTGGCTTGTTCATAGACTAAACCCGTTTACTAAATAATTCATTCTTTGATTCAGGTAGAGAATAGACTATGGCATATTGCTTCAATGTTGAAATAATCGAATAAATTATATAAATGTGGAAAATCTATTCCTCTGTTGGGGAAAAATGTATATTGAATTAATTACTGAGATATCTCTGGCAACAGACAAGGAATTCTTTGGAAAATAGTAATCATGCTAGTTCATTGGAAACATATTGTTCATTGGGGAAACTTAAAACCAAAGAAAATGGATCATTAAAAAAAGAAAAAGAAGGGAAAATATAAAAACAAATGCCCGGGGAAACTTGGGATCCTTATATTGATCAGAAACATACTCTCCTATCTAACATGTTCACTTAATCTAACTCAACAGAAATGAGACTCAAGTGGGATTTGTTACTACTACTCTAGGAAAGATGTCTGAACTGATAAGAAGAGGAGAGGCAATAGGAGGCTAAGGAGGAACTCAGCCTTAAATTGATCCCGCTGTATTCCTTGACTTACAACAGTTCATTTAGTGACCATTCAAAGTTACAACATCACTGAAAAAAGTAACTTATGACCATTTCTTACACTTATGACCATTGCAGCATCTCCACGGTTATATGATTTACATTAGGATGCTTGACAACTGGTTCATATTTATGATGGTTGCAGTGTCCTGGGGTCTTTTGCGACCTTCTGATAAGCAAAGTCAATGAGGAAACCAGATCCACTTAAAAACTGTGTTACTAATTTAACAACTGCAGAGATTCACTTAACACAGGGGTGTCAAACATAAAGTCCATGGCCCGGATGCAGCCCATGATGTGGTTGCATCAGTGGTGGGATTCATTTTTTTTTACTACCGTTTTTTTTTACTACTCGTCAAAGTTATCCATTTTTATTAACTCTCATAATATTTAGGCAAAATTAAAATTGTATTTTTCCCCCTAGGAATTAATTCAGCTTGCATTACAGTATGAACCAATTGCAGTATGACCCAATGGAGGCACTGTATTTTACTTCTTTGATTATACGCTGCCAAAAACACTTCTTACATCTACAGTGTCAGCATTCCAACTAACAAACTCCAACCCAATAAACTCCAAGACAAGCATGTCCTCAAAATTCCATTTTATTAGAGTTGTCATATTGGCACATCTAGGAAAACCCAAATCAGAGAGTTCCAGGTTTTCCCTTCCTAAAATCAAAGATCCATCCCCGGCACCCATCAGTTCATCGCATGGTCCAATCAAACATCATCCCAACTGGAGACATTCCTCCAGACCAGGGGGGTCCAACCTTGGCAACTTGCTTGCTGGCTGAGGAATTCTGGGAGTTGAAGTCCACAAGTCTTAAAGTTGCCAAGGTTGGACACCCTTGCTCCAAACACTTCTCTCCAGGTGCAGGGTAACATGCCCTTGAGTTTCTGTGAAAGAACATTGTTGAGCCTAATCTTCCACTTTTCTATGAAATCCCCGCTCCCAAATTCCCAGGCACTAGATGTGGCCGTTTTGAAGCTTCTAAGTAAAATATGGCTTCTAAGGTTGACATATTATAGTACATGTGAATTTGAATGCATTTACGTGTTGGTAAATGTTTTCAGGATTCTATGATGTAGTTCAAATCTTCAAAAGCTTTTATTAAATGTGATTTTTGACACGCAGAAATTTTATAAAATTAAGTAAAATTTCATTTTAAAAATGAACGAATTAAAGGGAAATGTATATAAATATGTGTACAGATTTAACATGCAAACTAGCTAGAAA